>NC_089743.1:65562113-65584613 GCF_040412425.1 Macrobrachium rosenbergii
ACGCAGACCCCACACTGCAGCAGTAACTGATCATGATACAGAGCCAGTGATTTTTCATCGGCCTGGGGGAGACGCGAACTAGCGACATCTGAGTGGCATGCCACGACACTAACCACTACACCAGCGGAAAAATGGGAATGGAGACCTCCGAGATAAAAAGGCAATGAAACAAGCTGACTTTGGATTTCAATAAGTAGTCGCTCGTATCCCAAGACAGAAGCTACATGTCCAGACGTGATTCCTCAGGAACATTTAAGGTTAAGTGAAAAATCAAGCCCGAGATCACCCGACTCCCCTCCACCCCCTTAAGGAGGTGGAGAGAGTGAGTGACGCAGCATCAGAATGTAAAATAATAGTGCCCCAAGGGTTTTCGGGCGTCGTTAACTAGGACTAATATTTCTTGAGGGTCATTATCTTTATGATATTTACAGCCTTTTGTTTATGTGTTTACGGTAATCCCCAACGGCCTTGTGCTAAACACTCCGCAAAGGTGGGTACATTCCGGGTTAAAACCCTTGGGGGTTACTATCTAGGAAAGATACGGAGAAATTATATGTCGTGATTTAAGGTAGAAAGTTACCATGTATGAAATGGGCAAATAAGAAACATACCTTAACATAATAGGAGTAGACGGACTGATAGTTCAAAATTCAGCAAACTACTTAATGCTGGGACGGTATGAAAAAAAAAATCCTGGGTTTCCTGCAGAAAGCATGACAGATGGGCCCCTATAAACGCTCAGGTGAGCTTCCTGCAGAAAGTATGACAGAAGGCCCCTGTAAACGCTCAGGTGAGCTTCCTGCAGAAAGTATGACAGAAGGGCCCTGTAAACGCTCAGGTGAGCTTCCTGCAGAAAGCATGAGAGAAGGCCCCTATAAATGCTCAGGTGAGCTTCCTGCAGAAAGTAAGGAGAGAAGGACCCTATAAACGCTCAGGTGAGCTTCCTGCAGAAAGCATGACAGATGGGCCCCTATAAATGCTCAGGTGAGCTTCCTGCAGAAAGTACGAGAGAAGGCCCCTATAAACGCTCAGGTGAGCTTCCTGCAGAAAGTATGAGAGAAGGTCCCTATAAACGCTCAGGTGAGCTTCCTGCAGAAAGTATGAGAGAAGAGCCCTATAAACACTCAGGTGAGCTTCCTGCAGAAAGTATGAGAGAAGGCCCCTATAAATGCTCAGGTGAGCTTCCTGCAGAAAGTATAAATGCTCAGGTGAGCTTCCTGCAGAAAGTATGAGAGAAGGCCCCTATAAACGCTCAGGTGAGCTTCAGAAAGTATGAGAGAAGAGCCCTGCAGAAAGTATGAGAGAAGGCCCTATAAATGCTCATGAGCTTCCTGCAGAAAGTATGAGGAGAAGGCCCCTATAAACGCTCAGGTGAGCTTCCTGCAGAAAGTATGAGAGAAGGCCCCTATAAATGCTCAGGTGAGCTTCCTGCAGAAAGTATGAGAGAAGGTCCCTATAAACGCTCAGGTGAGCTTCCTGCAGAAAGTATGAGAGAAGAGACCCTATAAACACTCAGGTGAGCTTCCTGCAGAAAGTATGAGCCCTATAAATGCTCAGGTGAGCTTCCTGAAAAGCATGAGAGAAGGCCCCTATAAACGCTCAGGTGAGCTTCCTGCAGAAAGTGAGCCCTTAAATGCTCTGAGCTTCCTGCAGAAAGTATGAGAGAAGGACCCTATAAACGCTCAGGTGAGCTTCCTGCAGAAAGTATGACAGAAGGGCCCTGTAAACGCTCAGGTGAGCTTCCTGCAGAAAGCATGAAGAAGGCCCCTATAAATGCTCAGGTGAGCTTCCTGCAGAAAGTATGAGAGAAGGACCCTATAAACGCTCAGGTGAGCTTCCTGCAGAAAGCATGACAGATGGGCCCCTAGAAATGCTCAGGTGAGCTTCCTGCAGAAAGTATGAGAGAAGGCCCCTATAAACGCTCAGGTGAGCTTCCTGCAGAAAGTATGAGAGAAGGCCCCTATAAACGCTCAGGTGAGCTTCCTGCAGAAAGTATGAGAGAAGGCCCCTATAAATGCTCAGGTGAGCTTCCTGCAGAAAGTATGAGAGAAGGTCCCTATAAACGCTCAGGTGAGCTTCCTGCAGAAAGTATGAGAGAAGAGCCCTATAAACACTCAGGTGAGCTTCCTGCAGAAAGTATGAGAGAAGGCCCTATAAATGCTCAGGTGAGCTTCCTGCAGAAAGTAAGTGGACCCTATAAACGCTCAGGTGAGCTTCTGTAGAAGGCATGAGAGAAGGCCCCTATAAACGCTCAGGTGAGCTTCCTGCAGAAAGTATGAGAGAAGGACCCTATAAACGCTCAGGTGAGCTTCCTGCAGAAGGCATGAGAGAAGGCCCCTATAAACGCTCAGGTGAGCTTCCTGCAGAAGGCATGAGAGAAGGCCCCTATAAACACTCAGGTGAGCTTCCTGCAGAAAGTATGAGAGAAGGACCCTATAAACGCTCAGGTGAGCTTCCTGCAGAAAGCATGAGAGAAGGCCCCTATAAATGCTCAGGTGAGCTTCCTGCAAAAAGTATGAGAGAAGGGCCCTATAAACGCTCAGGTGAGCTTTCTGCAGAAAGCGTGAGAGAAGGGCCCCTATAAACGCTCAGGTGAGCTTCCTGCAGAAAGTATGAGAGAAGGGCCCTATAAACGCTCAGGTGAGCTTCCTGCAGAAAGCGTGAGAGAAGGGGCCCTGTAAACGCGCAGGTGAGCTTCCTGCAGAAAGTATGAGAGAAGGGCCCTATAAACGCTCAGGTGAGCGTCCTGCAGAAAGTATGAGAGAAGGCCCCTATAAATGCTCAGGTGAGCTTCCTGCAGAAAGTATGAGAGAAGGGGCCCTAAAAACGCTCAGGTGAGCTTCCTGCAGAAAGTATGAGAGAAGGGCCCTATAAACGCTCAGGTGAGCTTCCTGCAGAAAGTATGAGAGAAGGGCCCTATAAACGCTCAGGTGAGCTTCCTGCAGAAAGTATGAGAGAAGGGCCCTATAAACGCTCAGGTGAGCTTCCTGCAGAAAGCGTGAGAGAAGGGGCCCTATAAACGCTCAGGTGAGCTTCCTGCAGAAAGTATGAGAGAAGGGCCCTATAAATGCTCAGGTGAGCTTCCTGCAGAAAGCGTGTGAGAAGGCCCCTATGAACGCTCAGGTGAGCTTTCTGCAGAAAGCATGAGAGAAGGCCCCTATAAACGCTCAGGTGAGCTTCCTGCAGAAAGCATGAGAGAAGGGCCCTATAAACGCTCAGGTGAGCTTCCTGCAGAAAGCATCAGAGAAGTGGCCCTATAAATGCTCAGGTGAGCTTCCTGCAGAAAGCATGAGAGAAGTGGCCCTATAAACACTCAGGTGAGCTTCCTGCAGAAAGTATGAGAGAAGGCCCCTATTAACGCTCAGGTGAGCTTCCTGCGGAAAGTATGAGAGAAGGTCCCTATAAATGCTCAGGTGAGCTTCCTGCAGAAAGCATGAGAGAAGGGGCCCTATAAATGCTCAGGTGAGCTTCCTGCAGAAAGTATGATAGAATGGCCCTATAAACGCTCAGGTGAGCTTCCTGCAGAAAGCATGAGAGAAGGGGCCCTATAAACGCTCAGGTGAGCTTCCTGCAGAAAGTATGAGAGAAGGGCCCCAATAAACGCTCAGGTGAGCTTCCTGCAGAAAGTATGAGAGAAGGACCCCTATAAACGCTCAGGTGAGCTTCCTGCAGAAATTATGATAGAAGGGCCCTATAAACGCTCAGGTGAACTTTCGGTTGGCCTTTAAGTTATGATAACTTTAGTCTAATTTTTTCGTGCATGGGAGCAATTTGAGCTGCCGATTTGCATACGGCTTGAATTGGCAGACTGAAGTGCCTGCTTAAATTCTGGACAGCAGTTCCTGAGTGAGGACTATGAAGCAAAGTGCTCGTTCAGGGAATGGGTTGTTGTCCAGGTTTCAAAAATTCACGTGCAGCAGGTGATGTTAAGTGAGGGTACCTGCTTACGACACAATTCGCTTCTGGACTAATTATGCAGGATGTTTCCTAGATAGTGACCCCCAACGGTTTTAATCCAGTATGTATCCACCTTTGCGGCGTGTATAGCGCAAGTCCGTTGGGGATTACTGTAAATACAAACAAAAGACTGTAAATATCATAAAGACAAACCCCCAAGAAATATCAGTCCTAGATAACGACCCCGACCTATGTTGGGGGTCACTATCTACGTGTATTACCCCCAACAGACTAACACGTAATTTCAAATTGCCTGTAGATTTGGTGGGCATACACTATTCCATATTTCACATGAGCTGGGTCTTTTAACATTTCTGCCCTTTGCCAATTAAAACTTATTTGTCTACTGTTTAACAAGAGAACGACAGCAGAAACCTTAGGATATATTTATGTTCAGCAGATTCATACTTGTATTAGGCCAACCTTTCTTTTTATATGTTAAAAATGAAAGCTAGGAATATTATAAATTTTTGCTTTGTTTCAAAACACATGGGAAGATATTGCTTTTTTCATTTCTAGATCTATGAAATCGCAATAAGAACTGAAACTTATCCTCAGACTAGACTAAATAGTGAGTGGGAAGGCTCTGGACTGCAGTTCACATAACTGTCAAGTCAACTAACGGTTTAACTGAGCGTGTAAGGGGGGAACCTTAGAGGGAATTTGGATCTTTCCTAGATAGTGACCCCCGGTATGTATCCACTTTGCGGCGTGTTTAGTAGTTGCCCGTTACCGGGGAAACATAAACAAAATAAACAAAAGATTGACCCCCAAAATATTATATAGATAATGACCCCCGAAAACCCTTGGGGGGGTCACTATCTAAGAAAGATCCGGGAATTTTCCCAGAGGCTCTCATGAAGGAGCTCCAGGCTGCTGTAGAGTATGCGAATTAAATATGATGGTTTTGAGGATCTGGCCTTCTTTTCTTGAATTGCAAAACTTTGCCAACGGCACTGATTTTACCAAACCAATCTGGCAGCACTCGAAACAGTTGGACTGGATATATTAGAACTATGATGAAACACTAAAACTGGGGAATATAATTACCGGGGATTAATGCGTTTAATACTGCAGTCAAAAGCGATATGAATAACACAAATATCCAGAAAGCCAATGTAGATAATATACAGTAACGATATTAGCCTCTATGATTGATAAATCATGTTGCCAGATAAGGAAAGTAAAGTCATATGTAAAATACAGTATGATTAAGTAAATCATGTCAGATAGAAAGCTTGAAAATTTATAAATAATAATATAGACTAAAAATAACCAATTGTAATCAAAGGGAAGAACCCCATAAAGTTAATCAGTAGAACAAACACAAACGTTCCAATTACTTCACTGCCCGATCTCTGGGTACAGATGCCAAGAAGTATCAGGGTACAAGACACTGACGATTACCCGGTGTGGGCATCAACACGCATCCTCTCACAAAGGAAAATCTAAAGCAAGCAAAGTATGTTGTGACAAATAATATCCCCCGTTTTCTTTTCCTTTTCTGTGCCTCCTGTTACTCGCTATATTGCTTTATTCACCTCGGATGGTCTGTTTTCAGTCCTTTATATTCTTCATTTCCTGGCTCGTATCATTGAGAATCGTTATGAATATGAGGGTATATGCAAAACTATAAAGTTTTTTGAGATGAGTTAAGAAGGATTCCACATATAGATGCAGACAAAAAAACTTACTTTTGTAAGCTTTTTCCGATCTTCTTAATATTCTGAATACATTACTCCTCAATACGCGGTCCGGGAATCGGCTTTAAAAACTTCCACAAGAGATTTTGTAAGCTTTGTGTGTGGTTTACTTAAGCTAGGCGTTCACGGCTGACAATATTAAAAAAAAAAAAAAAAAATCACACCCAATCTAGGGTCATAACTATAGTCAAGTTAAGACGTAGATGAGGCTGGCAGTTAACTGAGATGAAATCCTATCACTTCTGAAAAGCTAAGTAAGATATTTGCCCAAACAAAGTGATTTTTAACAGACGCCAGGTCCTCCGCACTAGGTTTCCTTGTTCATTTTTCTGTACTGATTTTCGTTTAAGAGATTCTAAAGCCTGCATACAGTTTTCAATGGAAATATTATGAAACAAGAAGTAAGCAACGAGTGGCAACTGAGAATCCTATAAAAAGTTTTGGCAGAATCCTGCTTGAAGCCATAACGATGTTCACGCCCAATAATAAATTACTGAAGACCTTGTCAAAACATCAATGCTATGTTCAATCCCATCCATTAATACATTCACTTGTACTGAACAGCAAATCGCGGTAATCTGAAAATGCAGTAAATCATTAATCGTTAATCTCTTAAGAGTAGAAACGACACACTGAATGCTAAAATATGTTGAAGACACATCACGGATCATTGATCTGAATTCTATAGGTAAAAGGATAAACCACATTTGCAAATATTCACGACTACTCCGACAAAGGCAAAGGACACGTTTTACCATGACGGGTTTTGCTAACGTCAGCGCGATGGCAATCCAACAGAATGAACAAAGCCTGATGCTCAGAACACTCCCGG
This sequence comes from Macrobrachium rosenbergii, assembly GCF_040412425.1. Lineage (NCBI taxonomy): Eukaryota > Metazoa > Arthropoda > Malacostraca > Decapoda > Palaemonidae > Macrobrachium > Macrobrachium rosenbergii. Next base: position 65,568,606 of record NC_089743.1, read on the forward strand.
ATAATCTGGAGAAATAAGTGCTGGTGTGACATCCAAAAGCAAGAGGAACAAAGCTCTATCTGGTTTCATTAAATATAAAAAAAAAAACAGCAGCTGTAGAAAGATGTGTTGTTGACGTCACTTGGCTACTGAAGATGTCAACATATAAACAAGAAGAAGCGGGATTAAAATCCCCCAACTGAATTATAATAGCGAATATACGTGAACTAAAATATCTTAGTAATTTGCTCCTGGCAAGACATTAATAAGCCATTTTTCTCAAGGGCATGACCATCGCTCATGCAGAAATACGTCCGATGAACATGATATTCTGACAGGAATTTAGAGTACTAAAGATGAAAAAGGAAGTTTTTTGGCAATGTCTGAATTTATGCCTAACAGGGTTTGGAGAGTATGAAAGGTTGGTTGTGCTAGGTGAAGGTAACTTAAAAAGAGGCTGCTGTTAACGAAATGAAGTTTCAGAAATCAATAAGAACGAAGAGCAACTTGTAAAAAATGATTTTAGAAATGAGCCTCATTGTAGGAAATGTATAGTTTCCAAAGAAAAAATATTCATAAGCACACTTGGGAAAGTGGAAATGACGTGAAAAAAAATTCTAGATTTTATATCAGTACAGAGAAGATGGAAGATCTGGACGTTATGGTAATAAAACTGGACCGAAATATATCTGTTCATTATATGTTTGAAGCTAATGTGAAGTTTGATAGTATGGGGTTAAGACAAGTTTGACATGAATGAAGGAAGAACATGTAAGGACAAAATGGTTGAAATATAGGCAATAGCTAAAATACATAAGGATTTGATAAGGAATAGGTAAAATTCCAAGACGGAGGCACAGGAGCAGTAGGGAGGGTTCATGATTCTATGCGAGTAGAAACAGGGAGTTAAATAAAGTATGCAGTGGCCTGTGGAAAAGATAAGAGATTATTTGAGATAAAACTGAATGATAAATGAGTCCATATACAAGTATACAGGAAGATGAATAGGGTAGTCAAGATGAAATTGAGATAGGAAAAAAATTAAGTAACAGAAACTGATGAGAGAAGGTAAGCAACAACATTAGGGAGAATAGAAGTTGCTGCACAGGGAAGTAAATGCAGAGAGGAATGTTAATGAACAAGTGGATCTCAGAATAGGAGATGATGTTTGAAGATAATGCAGTTCTACGTCGATGAAGTGAGTATTTTGAAGATTCACTTAATGTAGCTGATAAAAGAGACGCAGGACTGAGTGATGAGTGCAGGGAGGGCGATAGCTTGATGAAAAATGTGTATAATTTAGGTAGATGAAAAATGCGTATAATTAAGGAAATGTCATGGGGGACGGAGAAAAGGAGGGAAGGAAGGAGGCAGACTTAGAAAGTGCTGGATAGAGTGACAAAAACTATGAGCTCGCGAATGCACGGACACATATCACACACACAAACGCACATGCACTTATGTGTGTATATACACATATATTTATATATTCATGTATATATATGTATATATATACATATATATATATATATATATATATATATATATATATATATATATATATATATATATATATATATATATGTACATGTATATGCATCGCTATATACCTTCACCAGTCACAAAACGGTAATTCTCTAATGTTCTTCCAAACCCTCTCAACATTTCTCCCCTTCACTCTATAATATTTACTGTATATATACATTGCTGTTCGCATCAAGCCCTTTGCTAAGATCTGTCGCATGCTTTAGCAATGCCTTTTGTTTCGTACACTTGAATATGAGCACAAGGTGAATGCGCATAAAATTTGGCGTACGTCTCTTATGACCGTCGTGATCATCCAAGACGGATTACACCCATGTGGATGGATGGCGGGATTCCGTATTAAATCTAGGTTACGTTCCTCACGGCCTTTTGTTGTATATTATTAGCACCTTTGACGATCTGGCGACGCAGTAGTCTTTGTTTAAACTTGTTTTCCTGCCAGACAGTATTCATGCATAAGCGCTTGCTTTTTTCCATTACTAGTGACACACTGAACTGCAAGGTGAGATGTACAGTAAACAAGTCTGTGATATCAGTATTACGGTTTATGCGATTCATGGCCTGTTTTCTAGCTTTCTTTATGATTACCGTTTTTACCAAGGAAAGCATATTACTTTTACTTATCAAACGAGCATACCTATTCTGCCTAAAACGACGGTGTTTTAAGAGGGTCTATGTGGCAAGTCCCAGCCCTGGAGATGTTAAGTACTGTACAATGCAGTTAAAAGGTCGTGCTCCGAGTTCATGAGCGGGTCTTTCTGGACGGCGGGCAACGCCAACTATCACGGATTGAAACCCACTCGAACACCTTTTGAACTCTTCCGGGTTTTGCTTTGGGTGTTTTTTTCTTCTTAATGATATTGCTGCATATAATGCAGAGCAGTCTTGGTATGATGATATAGACAACACTGTGTCGAATTCTGCAACCTGTATAATATCGAAACGAAGAAAAAATGCCGAAACTGCCGGGTTGTAGTTAGAAATTCGGGTTGGGGGGGAGCGGGGGAGGTAGAATCTGTCCAGAAAGGCCCCCGCTTATAAACTCGGAGTACGACCTACAGTAGGTGCGTCGGAGATTGTGGTTTCCGAGTGTACGTTTATTCTGCATAAGCTTCTTGAAGGCGGACGACACGAAGTCTAACCGTGGAGTTCATCATCCCTAGATTATCGCTGTTATACAAAGGACAAGAAAATAAACTGTAAGGATACATATGACATTTTAAGAGGCATTACACTACCGTTTTCACATTTAATTTAAACTGTTAGGATACATATGACATTTTAAGAGGCATTACACTACCGTTTTCACATTTAATTATCACGAAAAAGAACGTCAATAACTCGAACGAGAATATACAACATTAAAAATCTTGGCCAATTTTTGGGGCCGAAAAATTTGACTTTTGAATTGTATACTAAACTCTCGGTCCTAACTTAACCCTTCCTTGGCGTTCAGTCCTACGTACCCCATCAACTGAAGAAGTCGTGATTTTAGCCAGAACCCAAGGTATGTATTATAATTGAATCCTGAATTGGCTGTTAACCCGGCGGAATATAACATGATACTTGCCGCTCCCACACAGAAAGAGCAACTTTGCCAGTTTTATAGTTTTTTTTTTTTTTTTGGTCGCAAGAGGCGTGAATAAGCATACAGGAAGCAATGCCCCTTACTTAATACTTAAACTCAAATCTTCGAATATTTATCTACTTATTTTTTTTCATACAAAATCTATCCAGTCCTTCTCAGATCTTCCTCTCTTCCTCCCTCCCAGCGATTATCAATTCTAATCACCAACTAATCATCGCCCATTCTTTCCACATGACCATGTCTTTTCAAAACATTCTGCCCTATCCTTTCATCTACAACGATCTTTTTAACACTTCTGTATATCTCCACATTACTCAGCCTTTCAATTTTCTTGCGTCACATACACTGCACACTACATCTCTTCCAGTCAACCTTATTTTTCATTTACATTCAGCATCCACACTTCACTTCCATAAAGGAGAGTTGGGTAAACATTCCTTCATACATTCCAACCTTCGCCTCCTCAGACACTCCAAGCTTCTTCCTGGTCTTTGCGCACATCATGCTACCTTCCTCGCTTTACCGATTCTATATATGTACGGTATATGTATATACATATATACATACATATTTATATCTAAATGTATGTATATATATATACTGTATATATATATATATATATATATATATATATTATATATATATTATATATATACCTATATACATATTTATATATATATATATATATATATATATACATATATTATATATACACACATACATATATATATATATATATATATATATATATATATGTATGTATGTATATACAATATATATATGTATGTATGTGTGTGTATTTCGTTTACAGTCATTACCGTGCTCCTTAACAACAAGCAAAGAGAAATCACACCTCTTTACCCTGACTATGAAAAGTATTCAGGAATTAGTCACACGTTGGGTGTCTATGAAAAATCTGTCATGTCCTGATACCAACTCAAGATACTTGTAGAAAATGCAGTATGATGATGAACGGCGCTGACGTGTAGTCGATGAGGGGAGTCCCTTTAAATCTGTTCTAAGATAGCCCATAATTAGATTAAATGGTACCTGTCACATAAGCTAAAAGGGAAATTTTGGTATTTACGCAGGAGGGTTTCTTAACAGTCAGTTAACTCAAACGGAGTTAAGGCTGAATAGTGATCTGAATCTGGACTCTCATGAAAAGCGAAGGAAGGTCACCTCTCCAATAACTCTAGTTACATATTAATGCTATTTATTCACATAGTGATTATTCGCAAATAAGACCAATGAAATTCAACCTACATACTTTCTAATCAAGCAAATCATTATGATATTACCCCTAAATGCTTTCTAACCAAGCAAATAATTTGAGAGACATTATGTTTCCTTTAAGCAAACTTAATTCATGTATTCTGCATCCCTAATTAAGAAATCATCTGTGTTTTAACGGGGTGTGAACTGATCAAAAATAACTAAATGGGCTCACATCTCTCGCCCGTGTCGCTTTCTGTCTGGTTTTATCTCGGATCATTAAAAATAAAACAAAATTCAACAATATAGGATTTGACACGAACATAAGTACTATACCAGCACCAACCTTTACCTAATATTATCCCCTTCAAGAATGCAAATATTACGTGCTAAGACAATCACCTACTGGTCTCCTTGAACAACGGAATAAAAAAAATAAAAAAAACTAGTTTTTTTTAAAGGATATCAGAATATTTTTTAGTCTGTTGTTCAAGGAGACAGGCAGGTTATTGTCTTAGCATGTGATATTTACACCTTCATGAAGGTAGTATGAAGTAAATGTTGGTGTTCATGAACTATTTTTGTTCGTGTCAAATCCCATACTTCTAATGTCCATTTTATTTTCAAGGATCCGAGATGATATCAGAAGCGAAAGGACGACGAAAACTCACCCCGCATCTCACGAGCCTCTGCATCACTTTCTCTTGGCATCCAAGTGACGTGTGTAAGGGGACAGACGGCAAGAATTGACGTAATAAGGAGGAAAACTGTACAAAGCAAGCAAAGATCTTAAAAACTTCGAAAAAAGGAAGTTTTGGTTTATTTTTTGACTTGTAAAAACGAACACTAGTAGCCTTGTTGAAGTATTCTAGATGAAAAAGAACACACATTGCAGCGAATTTAAGCAGTAGCTGCTATTATTATTATTATTATTATTATTATTATTATTATTATTATTATTATTATTATTATTATTATTATTATTATTATTATTATTATTATGTTTCCACTTGTCTGACTGGTATGGGTTTTAATCGACGATCAGTCCACAACGTCCAATAATGAATACTTGCAAATAATTTTAGGCAAATTCCAAATAAAATTTTTCAATAAAAATGTTATGAAGTACAATTAGAGTTTTTTGCTGTTAAAAAGGAACTTGATAATTAGTTGTGCTGAACCAATTTAAAGCGCTCGTTTTGGCAAGGAAGCAAAAGGATGGAAAAGGATAAGACACTGGGGTGACTGTTCAATCAGACTTTCTTTAAAAAAAATTCTTATCTTGACTTGCTTTGGATTGATGCGTGCGGTCATTAAAGAGGCGATGATGAAATCGCGTTTTCCTTACTTAGTCAACAAATCGCATCAACTACTGTACTGAACATATAATCTTCAGTATCATTATCATTTATATTATTATTATCATTTCAGTAGATGAAACCTATTCTCATGGAACAAGCACACAGAGGCCACTGACTTGAAATTTAAGCTTCCAAAGAATGTTGGTTTCAACCTCACACCGCAGACACCACACTGAAGCAGTAACTGATCATGATACAGAGACATTGGTTTTTCATTGCCCTGGGGGAGACGCGAACCCGTGACATCTACCACGACACTAAACCACTATACCAGCGGACCAGCAATATAATATACTGTACTTGCGGGACTTTGATATGTCAGACGACGTCGTGCATCCTTCCTCTAGTGGACAAGTCAGCACAGTGTCATGATCAAAGAATTTATTAAATAAACATGAAAGTCCCGGGACCTAAATCTACCACATCACAATTCTATTCTTCAGAGTATTCTCCTTTTAACTCAGTGAGTAACCTCAAGCTTATACTCTTCCGAAACAAGCATAAATCGACAGGACATATCTTGAATTAGTGGTGCATTTCTTAGTCGAAGACAAAATCTGCACCTTTCAACACAAGGAAATTGCTACGAAATCAGACTACACAGCTATGTTGGCATCGAAATTCAAACCTCGTGTTCAAGTTTCTCTAACTGTTAATTTCTCCAACTCACAAAAGCGTAAAACAAAATATACGGTCTACAAAGTGTACAAACGCATTTTCCTAACCGTAAAGAGTTAGAGTCGTTTCGGCAGTAAGACATTTAGGCTGTACGCACGTTTACGTGCAAAATGGACGCCGTGTTTAGTACCAACCCCTGGAGATGCACGTAAAACATAAAATAATGATTGTAAATACCATAAACATAACGTTACATAACGTTACGGCCTAAAAGACTTACGGCCGAAACGACCATAGGACCATAAGACGATCATAAAAACATACCGTAACAATTTACTGAGACCCATTTATTTACTATACAGAGTTAACCACACTGTTATAGAAGATTTGGACACCTGTGCCTAAAATGTTGAAACAAAACAAAGGCTATTTATTGCACATATTCATGGCTACCAAATCATGCGCTAAAATATGGTAAGATAGGTCAGCTTAAGGCGTGAACAGTCAGGACAGCTAACGAGGAACAGCGGGACACAGAGGTCAAAGTACTTTACCATATTATCGGAAGATATTGAATCATCAAAGCCAACGATAAAAAAGGATGAGAGAGAGAGAGAGAGAGAGAGAGAGAGAGAGAGAGAGAGAGAGAGAGAGAGAGAGAGAGAGAGAATTTACCACCTGATGTCAAACTGTTTACATTATGTATGTAATGAAGGGGCACAATTTTTGCAAAGGCTGATAATCATACGCATAAAGCAGTACACGACAGCAATGAAAATCGAGTACATTTTCGAAAAACTGAAAATGACAACATATTAAAACGCTCATTCCTAGCATTGTCCTTTTGTACTCAACCCTTCAATGACTAAGCTTCAAGTGGACTGACATAAATTTTGTCAACATCATTTCAACATGTTAAAACACATCAAGGTCTTTGAAAAAAAATCAACTTCAGAGGCCTTGAACAGACAATTGCATCACTATAGTGGTAAAACGCAAAAGATAGGTCTGCCCAATTCCGTTCTTCACTACTCGACTTCCTCTTCGTCTCAAACATCCTATTCTCACTCCCAACCGGACGACCTAAGGCTTATTCAGTGTGCATCTAACGTCTCCTCTTTATCATTTCCCTTGTCCAAATCGCATACACGGAATTAAATGCGTTCATGGGACACATCGTTTAAAATGCAGTTGGCCAAAGGAAGACTTTCCCCTACTCTCCATTCAGCTCGAGTAAATAGCTGTCTTGAGCCTTTACCTCCTGGTTGTCCGTCTCTCTCTCTCTCTCTCTCTCTCTCTCTCTCTCTCTCTCTCTCTCTCTCTCTTCTCTCTCCATCACAGTTGACGCTTAAAAACCACTATTTCTCTCTCCCTCTCTCTCTCTCTCGCTTTCTCTCTCTCTCCCTCTCTCTCTCTACCACACACTCACACACACACACGCACACTCTGCAACAAAAGCCATCACGGTAGGCACTTAAAAACCTATCCCCTTCTCTTTCTCTCTCTCTCTCTCTCTCTCTCTCTCTCTCTCTCTCTCTCTCTCTCTCCATCAACACAAACACACAAACGCACACACACACACGCAAAATGGCAAATAAGCGGAGTGTCTCGCCACAGGTGGAGGGACGAGAAGGCTCTGTCAGGTGAGCTCTCAAAGTGTTTGAAAAGTAGGTGATTCACTATCTAAATATAATAACAGCGATGGTCTTCCCCACCGCCTCCCCGCCACTACGCCCTTCGGGGGGCGTAAAGGGGAAAGGGATAAGGGTGGGAGGGAATTGGAGGGGGTGGGGGGTAGCTAAGAGAGAGAGAGAGAGAGAGAGAGAGAGAGAGAGAGAGAGAGAGAGAGAGTATGAGGAATGGTTATAAGGTGTGAAAAGGGAGGAGAGGGAACCTCAGAAAGCTATGGCACAGATACCAAGATGAGAGGCAGAGTTATGATGCTGGCGAATATAAAATGATGGGAATAGTGATACTGATATAGGGGAGGAGGAGGAGGAGGAGGAGGAGGAGGAGGAGGAGGAGGAGGAGGAGGAGGAGGAGGAGGAGGAGGAGGAGGAGGAGGAGGAGGGTAGATGATAATTAAGGACGTGGAAGACTGACTTAAGAGAAGTGAGGATGAAATGAAAAAAAAAAGATGTTAGAAAGATGAGCAGGGATCAGAAAAGTGACAATAATTAAGAGAGAGAGAGAGAGAGAGAGAGAGAGAGAGAGAGAGAAAGGTCCGTTAACATATACGTTCAAAAAATATCAAACAAGAAACCATATATATTAATTCACTAAATCCCCAATTATCCGGTCCATGTAAGCTATTTTCACATCATTATTTTGAATCAAAGCAGATGTTCCACTGCCAAATGAGAAACATAAGTAGACGAACTCAGACAGATATGATTACTTAAGGTCAACATGTTAATGGCAATGTGATGCCAGTTTTGGTAGCCATAAATCAATCAATCTTTGTTAATGGCAAACGCGTGCACGTGCCAACATAGTACTCCTATACGATAAAGGAAAATGAGCACACGAATTACCATTCTAACTAACTGATATTAGCCTACGATATGTAAAGTAGCGCATAGTAAATATAATTACACATTATTCAGTTATTAAGAGAATTCGAACTTCAAAATTAGTAAACCTCTTCAGTAATCCTACTTTCATCGTAATTTGTAATTAATTACACCAGTCTGAGAAAGGCTACCTCCTTTCTATCGTTATTAACCGTCCTCAACATTACTCCAGCCATAGACATAATAACAACACAGAAAAATCGACTGTCAATATATACCCACCAATTTTTTTTTAACTACTTTCAAAATCTTGTAAGAGCAATAGTCGTGCATCTCAGATCTTCGTTATTACTAGAAATGACTTATGCGCTCCCTCTTAAAATGGCTGAACAATGTCAGTCACATGTTGCGTGGCTGTGACAGATGTGTAAAACGTTGCTCGTGTTTATGCTCCTTTTATACATTTCTAAATTAAAGCATACATTTGCATACGCACCCTAGTTCTCGCGCAAGCGTCCTCGCACACATACACACACACAAACCTGTATGTGTAGACGTATAGCCTATATGTATATATATATATATATATATATATATATATATATATATATATATATATATATATATATATATATATATATATATATATATATATATATATATATATATATATATATATATATATATATATATATATATATATATATATATATATAGCTTGAAAAGACCATAACACGTGATTAAATAGAAGATGCACTACAAGTGTTTCATTTTCCCTGTGGTAGGTATATATGTATGGATATGTATATATAGATGCACATTATATATAATGTGTATATTTATATACATACATATATATACATAAAAATATATATATAAATATATATATATATATATATATATATATATATATATATATATATATATATATATATATATATATATATATATATATATATATATATGTATGTATTTATATATATGATTTATTTCATTATAGCTTATTCAGAGTGCATTACTTCCAGGACGAATGTTTCTGTTGTTCAACATTCTTCCCTTCAGTCAAATCGACGACGCGATGAAAGTCCTAGTTGTTAAGACACTTCAGTAAATCCCCTTCTTACCGTGCAAACACCTATTCCAGTTATTGCAATTTTGCTAGTTTTTTCATTCAGATATCTACTACAATTATTTCTAGGAGAGTACTATGGCAAGCAGGCGGTATTGTAGAGCAAAATAGAATATAGAATTTAGGCCAAAGGCCAAGAGCTGGGACCAATGCGGTCATTCAGCGCTGAAACGGAAATTGATATTAAAAACGTTTGAAATGTATAACAGGAGGAAAACCTTGCAGCTGCACTACGAATCAATTGTTAGGAGAGGGTGGAAAGTAACAAGGAAAAAAAGAGAACATGAACGGAGATACAGTAAGAGGAATGAAAGAGGTTGCAGCTAGGGGACGAAGGGACGCTGCAAAGAATCTCAAGTAACGACTACAGTGCATCGCATGAGGTGCACTGGCGGCACTAACCCCGCCCCCCGGAGTATAAAACTAACGAGCAATTTGAAATGATCGAGTCACAAATTACCTGGACCTAATGTTGACCAACAAGTTACATAGTTGATCACGTGTTTTACTCGACTCTTTGGAGTATCTGCTGTTTGTATCTGCCAGATTATCTCAAGTAACTAACAAACTGAGTTGTCTTACACCTGGTGTTCTGAAGCTCTCAATTGTGTCACATAATTTGCATACCTGTCAACATTCGAAAATGTCCGTGGGCAAGACTACGCGTGGTCGCGTCAACCTGAAGCAGAGGTGATGAGGTGACAAGCCAGGAATCATGTCTGTTATATTAATGAATGAACCCAACTTGAATATTCCAAATGGCATATTGCCAAAATGTACAGGAATATGTATAAATACAATTTTTTATCATAGTGATTTCAGTGTTCCAATAACCAAAAAAAAAAAAAGAAAATGCTCCAGCCTAAAAAAAAAAAAAGTAAAAAATGCGACGAAATTTCTTCGGCGCAGTCGAGTTTTCTGTACAACCGCTACAGCGTATAATCAAGGCCACCGAAACTAGATCTATCTTTCGGTGTCTCGGTATAATGCTGTATGAGTCCGCGGCCCATGAAACTTCAACCAAGGCCCGGTGGTGGCCTATCCTATATCGTTGCCAGAAGCACGATTATGGCTAACTTTAACTTTAAATAAAATAAAAACTACTAAAGCCAGAGGGCTGCAATTTGATATGTTTAATGACTGGAGGGTGGATGGTCAACACACCAATTTGCAGTCCTCTAGCCTCAGTTGTTTTTAAGATCTGAGATTGGGCAGAAAAAGTGCGGACAGAGAAAAGTGCGGATAACAAAAAGTGCGGACGGACAGACAAAGCCGGCACAATAGTTTTCTTTTGGAGAAAACTAAAAACACTACCTGGTGGAAACAGTAACTTAATAACAATGACCTGAGTGTGAGACAGGCAACTATCATAGTTTTGACAGCAGACCTTTTGAAATTGAGAGAAAGGATAAGAAAACGAAATATCAATCGGAAAATCTGGAGGAATCACTTGATAGTCAACCGATAAAATCGGTAGGTGTGGCAACTCCACATTTGTACTTAGTCCTTTATTATTATTATTATTATTATTATTATTATTATTATTATTATTATTATTATTATTTGAAGGTGACAGACCCTCTCTCAAGCATGTCTTTATTTTTAAATCATCTTTTATTTTTTATCTATATTCCTTTAACTACATTTTTATGGTTTTAAATTTTGCTATTTATTAACAATTTTTATCGGTAAATTTATTTATTAATAATCTTTATCAGTATATATATATAACTATATATATATATATATATATATATATATATATATATATATATATATATATATATATATATATATATATATATATATATATATATATAATTATATATTTATATATATCTATATATTTATATATATATATATATATATATATATATATATATATATATATATATATATATATATATATATATATATATATAATCAGTAAGCTACAAACGTCCTTTAATATCCAATTCGCTCTACCTCGGAAATAATATATTTTCATATATGTTACCGAAGGGGATTTTTTAGTTGATAATAAGTTCGTCGTCCCGTGGGCTTGAACCAGCGAAGGACAAGAACTAAGGACTACAGTGGACGCATTTAACCCACCACAGTGGACGCAATGCGTCCACTGTTCAGCTCCCGTGAGCTCGAACCAGCGAAGGACAAGAACTCAGGACTACAGTGGACGCATTTAACCCACTTAGCCCACGGGACGACGAACTTATTATCAACTAAAAAATTCCCCTTCGGTAACACATATGAAAATATATTATGTCCGAGGTAGAGCGAATTGGATATTAAAGGACGTTTGTAGCTTACTGATTGTATATGAATCACGGTGATGTGATAAAAGTCATATATATATATATATATATATATATATTATATATATGTATATATGTGTATATTTATATACATCTATATATTTATATATATGTATATATATATATATATATATATATATATGTATATATATATACATATATATATATATATATATATATATATATATATATATATATATATAAAATATATATATTTTATAAAATGTACGGTAAACACACATACACATACATATGCACACACACATATGTATATAATACAGTTTCCACAATGAAAAAGTTGAAATATCTCTGGCAAAACATTAGGGTAAAGAAACTGATTAAAACCTGTTCGTTGAATTAAATATAAAAGTATACATGCACACACACACACACACACACACACACACACACACATATATATATATATATATATATATATATTTATACTGTATATATATAAATATATATATATATATACATATAATGTATGTATTCATATACAAACATATATATACATACCGTATATATAATATGTATATTTTCCACCATGAAAAACTGAAATATCTCTTGCAAACTATTAGGTAATGAAACCGATTAAAAAAATAAAACTGTTCGTCGAGTTGAAAAGACTAAGTACGAATTATTTCCAGTGCAAGTGGCGGGACATAATTTAACCAAGCCAACTTACATGGAATGCCAATTAGATTACCTCACGATGGCTAAAACAATTTTAACTCTACAACAAATTACATCCGAATCTATAGTAGGGGACAATAACGTTTCTGAAATATGTCGTGGATTAGAATGGAATGGAACACAGAGTTTAGGCCAAAGGCCATGCACTGGGACCAATGAGGTCATTCAGCGCTGGAGAGGAAGTTGAGACTAAAAAGGTTCGAAAGGTGCGAAAGGAGGATAACCTCAAAGCAGTTGGACTACGAAATAATTGTTAGGAGAGGGTGGATAGCAAAATGGAAGAAAGATAATATGAATGCAGGTAGAGTAAAAGGAATGAAAGGGGTCGCAACTAGATGCCGAAGGGACGCTGCAAAGAACGGTGAGTAATGCGTACAGTGCATCACATGAGGTGCACTGATGCGCTACCCCCCTACGGGAAGAAAGATAATGATAACGGAGTCCAGGGCTGAAACTCAAAGAGGAAAACGAGCAGCAAGGACAAACTTCGCTATTCACTTGATAGATAGAATATAGGATTTAGGCCAAAGGCCAAGCGCTCGGACCTACGAGGTCTTTCAGTGCTGAAACGGAAATTTACAGTAAGAAGGTTTGATAGGTGTAACAGGAGAAATACTCGCAGTTGCACTATGAAACAATTGTTAGGAGAGGGTGGAAAGTCAGATAGAAGAAAGAGAATATGACCTGAGGTACAGTAAAAGGAACGAAAAGGCTTGCAGCTAAGGGCCGAAGGCACGCCGCAAGGAACCTTAAGTAATGCCTAAAGTGCCCAGCAAGAGTTGCACTGATGGGACTACCTCCCCCCCCTACAGAGTATTTTCTGTTTCACTGTTTGAGATATTTGCGATAAGCGGATTGCTGCAATTTCAACATCGGGTGATCAGACTGGACAAGGTCCGTGTGACAATAATTTTCAAGTTGCCTAGGCTGTTTTTTTACGAACACTGCGTATTAGAATGATATCGAGGTGTGTCATTAAGGCGCCTCAGAATATCAAAATAAGGACAACAGTTATAAGTCTAATATGGCGTAGTTCGTCAAAGGGGAATAATCGTATACGCTAAAACAGTTGGTTGGGAGGGGGGCAGCAATTCCGTTTCCAAGTGACAGAAGACAAATCTCCTTGCCAGACACACAGCCTAAGTCGCCTCCGCTCTATGTTAGCCTTACCTTTTGCTATATGAAAATTCGTGTTGAAATTCTAGACTGTGATCCTGAGCCCATTTGTGGTTCTTTAATGTGTTTGCGATCTAGGAAGCAGCGACATGCACTGGGACTTGTTTACATTGTAAGTTATGTCATATTCATCAGCATACCTACAGCAGGCATCGATTATTTGCTGGAGACCTAAAACTGACGGAGAAATGACAAATATACCATCGCCGTAACAGAGAAAGTTTATTGTTATTCCACTGACGAATGAATGAGCTCAGCTTAACAGTCAGAACATCTGATTGTTAAACCACTTCGAAGAGCCGAAGTTGTATGACGATTTGACACAGGACTGTTGCACTGAGAACCAGCATTTGCCAATTATATCTAACCGTTACCCCTCTTACGAACCTTCAAAAGGAGTTTCAAATAACTTACACTGTCCATTGACTGGCTGAGGATGAATATCACCCCCGCAAGTCTTGCAGAGTATAGAAGCAATACTACTTAGCTTTAAACTGAAACTGGGTTGGGACGTGTTTAGAAGAATTAAAATGTGTTCAGCGACCTTTATGTCCCGCTGTCAGCACTATGGTTCACTGCGAAAGAGTGCATTCCTTTCTGGCAGTGTTATGGATGTTGAAGGTCGTACGTCTGAGTGGCTGTGATCATGCACTGCCACCTTAGATATTCGCACTCATTTGCCCTCATTTACTTGGTTTCTGTACCTCCCAACTATATATATATATATATATATATATATATATATATATATATATATATATATATATATATATATATATATATATATATGTATATATATATATATATATATATAATATATAATATATAATGTATATATAGCCTACATATATATATGTATAAACCTGTCATATATACAAGAACCCTTAAGAAAAACTAATAGTGAGGTTATGGTATTGAAAGGTTTCGTCAATTGAGACTATTTTTCAGTATTCAGGGCGTAAACATCACGCGTTACTGTGTTTATACGTATGATATATATATATATATATATATATATATATATATATATATATATAAGCGAGATATTTACACGTAGAATACTGAAAGATACTGTCTCAACTGACGAAACTTATCAGTATCATAGCATCACCTTTATTTTTCCCTGTGGCCTAATTTTCTGCTAATTTCGTCCGCGTAATACAACGTTCCCTCTTTTCCTTGTCATTCTCTAGTTCCCTTTGAGCAATTTATTCTGTGGATGTCTGCTCAGCAAGATAATGGCCCTTTGGCTTTATTGGCGTATAAACATGCGCATAATAATAATAATAATAATAATAATAATAATAATAATAATAATAATAATCTTTTTAAAGACTATGAACATCGGCCAGTTATTAGCAAGTATCAGCCCTGATGAGAAGAAAATAATAAGAAGAACTGAGAAGACCTTATACAAAATCAATTCCACTAATGCTGCCATTCTCTTTAACAAGACATGCTTGAGAGAGGGCCCGTTACCTTCAAATATAATAATAATAATAATAATAATAATAATAATAATAATAATAATAATAATAATAATAATAAAGGCCATATTTACATAGTTCTGAGGAAGGTGGTGGGACAATATGAAAACATCGCACTTTTACATAAGACAAGGCTCTACAATCAAGACAAAATACCCAACACTTGACCTCTTTGTACCAAACGCTGTGATCTTTCAGCATCTCGATGCAGAGCAAGCTGACTTCCGCTCCCTTTACGCAGAGCTTCACAAGGCACTTTAGCCCCGTATGAGGGTAATGCCGTCAGTGCACCTCATGCGGTGCACTGTAATACTTAAGGTTCTTTGCAGAGTGCCTTCGGCCCCTAGCTGCAATCCCTTTCGTTCCTTTTACTGTACCTCCTTTCATAT
>NC_089743.1:65589613-65617113 GCF_040412425.1 Macrobrachium rosenbergii
TTTCGTTTTCTCCCAAACCTTACTAATATACACAGTACTAAATTTTGAATGGTTTACAATGAAAAAAAACTTCTGTGCAAAATAAGAAAAGGGGAAAATATAGAGACACCTACAAAATAATTAGCAAAGCTTTTGAAATTTCAAATCACGCTTATGTGCTATGAATCCACAAAGGACAATGAATCGAAGTCTGAACTCAAAATGCAAATGGTCCGTCATATACGAAATCAAAGCAACAGAACCACCTCCCTAAGTGATGCTGAAATCACCACAGTCCGATTAGAGGTGAGAGGTCCTCAAATTCCCCCCAAAAAATCATAGAGCCCCTGTTGACAAGAGCAAGTAACTGTGCACTGGGTGGACATTCGACTGCTGGGAGTTGATGGCCGCGAGGGCATATACAAACACACTTACACAGAATTACCAAAGAACAGTTACTGGGGAAGGTTTTGACGAGGTACCCCCATTCTACGCCAATCTTAAGTGAATCAGTCAAATTATCAACATTCCACTCTAATGGCCTTCGCCATCACCCCCCACCTCTCTCTTACTTTGTGAGCATACAGAAACCAAGAGGGTCGTTTGAAGATACAGGTGAGTGGCGTATATGTAGAGGAAGAACGTTATTGGCGTTAATTTAAGTAACATAACAATAAAATTACAATGGCCCAATGAATTTTCCAGCCAGTCTCTACAAAACTTAAGACTCGCAATTATCAAGTAAAAATATTATGACGAGCAAGATAACAACATCAGATACATTAGAATGTAACACGATACTAAAGCTTTAATGACTTAGGCTCAGATGGTTTATGGTCTTTAAAAATGGCGGAGGAGGAATCAAAACTGTCATACGATATCTATCACGTGAAATGATATACCCCTAACAACAAATCAGAATGAGAGAGAGAGAGAGAGAGAGAGAGAGAGAGAGAGAGAGAGAGAGAGAGAGAGAGAGAGAGAGAGAGAGAGAGAGCTGTCGCCTGTAACCATCCCTCTGGATTTACTATGGCACTTTACTTGGAGAGACAATCACATCATAAAACATTCTGAATAACTTTCAACATCCTACACTATACGGGTAGCTTGTTTAGATATCTGTGACACTCGGTATGGGTTGGATATAAATACCTAACTTTGTTTATGATCGGTTCTTCGAACTGAATGGATCGTCTTCATTCGTTAATTGAAATGTCTAGACGGGGCAATACACACAGTACAGTCAATTATCCCAAGTCGGCAGTTATTAGATTGTTTGGATTATTTATTTATTTCTATAAATGGTATTATGATATTCCTTTGTCATATCCCATTTACGAAAGAATTTTTACGTGGGATTAAATTGATATGCAAAGCTATGAATTAAACCGAACTTTACTTAATTCAAGAAGGATTACTTTTAGCCACGTGCTGACTTCCAACGGCAGAAGGCATGGCAAAAAGAATATGAATCGAATATAGCCGTAAAATGCTAAAGTTATTTCATTAAATGCACGTTCCGTTTATGGACCGCGAATCACATAAGCCAAAAGCATTATTGTTTATCTTTTATTACACTAACAGCACCGACAGTAACTAAGCCAAGGTCAAGACCCAGACGTACGAACACAGCGCCAGCTGGCTGAGGTAAACAGAGCGTGGTTGGTTCGGCCGAATAAAAACGGAAAACGCGAAACGCCTCTTAATTCTTCCAAAATAAGCCAGCTAGAGATTCGTTACCGAATAATGAAGTTCTCACCTGTTTAACCAGAGGCAGGAGGGTTTTCTCCACGGAGCGTGTCTTCACTTGAGGGTCCATATCCACAGATTTCGGCGGTTTCACCATCTTTGCCCGCACACAACACACCAACCCGCGCTACTGACTTGAGAGCTGGTCTTGTACCTTTGCCAGGCCCATCCGTTTCTTCTACATTTAACGTACACAGAGGGGCACAGTTCCACTTGCTGTGTGCACTTACATGCTCGTACAGAATGTCACACTGAAGATGAGTAGGAGGAGGAGGGGAAAGGGAGGAAGGGGTGTGACACAACTGAGAGAAAAACTTATTTGTTCAACACAAACTTGATGAGGACGTGGCGAGGACGAGACCTATTGTGTGGCTACTAAATGGCCCTGCTTGTGTGTGGACGCTCGGCAAATTTATGTCTCGCGTAGGGAAGGGGAACGTTTCTATGTTCTCTTGCTGAAGTCGACCTGTCAGGGATTCCTCGCGTCATTGTTTGTGCCTCTCTTTTAGCGGACTGAGTGGAGATGCTGCATTGCAACTGTTATGTTATGGGAAATGAATTTATCGGCGTTGATTTCAATTGCTACTTGGAACTCGTTTATATATATACATATGTGTGTATGTATACACATTAAATAAATAAATATATATATATATATATATATATATATATATATATATATATATATATATATATATAGAATACAGAATATATATATATAAAGACAAAATCCACAAAGGAAAGAGAAGCAATCGAGTACTGCAAGGCCTTTCGACTTCATGCTAAGTAAAGATCAAAAAGTCGAAAGGCCTTGCAATACTCCATTGTTTTGCTTTCCTTCGTGGATTTTGTTATTATTTACACATTCATAACGTTCTGTATTTTCGTGATTCAGATATACGCACATATATACAGTGTATATATATACAGTGTGTGTGTATATATATATATATATATATATATATATATATATATATATATATATATATATATATATATATATATATATATATATATTGCACATATTCCGTTGCACAATTCGCACACATTATAACAATGCAAAAGAAGACATAAGCATGTGTTCGAATGTGCACATAAGGTAAAGCAAAAGACAAGAAAGTTACGACAATTTATTGTTACTCGAGGTAACCCCAGACATAATACATTAATTCTATAGAAAAAAAACTAAGAGATTTAAGAAGAGAAATGAACATCATACTTTTTATTTAGTCTCACCCGCTCCCTCTCCCCTACTATTATACAAAGGTACTTCTTTTCACTTGGAATTTGCACCCTCCTATGTCAAGAATGTGAAGAACGCCTACTTACAAGCATTATTTGCTACTTATCGCTAAGAAATAAGTATATAAAAATGTCACATTTACCAGATTCTTTTAAATATTTGTGTACTTTCTCACTCATTCTCTCTCTAATTTTGGCAGCGATTATCATACTCAAAAATTAGTCATTTACACAAAACATACATATACTTCTACATACGAATATCAGAATTGTTTTCATATAAAGGCATACTGCAAAGAAATCTGCACATGGAACTCCTCTATTTAAGGTCTAGACTCCACCTATATTAGCCATTACTTTCTGTGGATGGGCATGGAGTGTAAATTTTGCTAAAATTGGAGTTTCATGCGTCTTATGTTACATATAGCTGATATATATATATATATATATATATATATATATATATATATATATATATATATATATATATATATATATATATATATATATATATACTGTATGTGTATATAACTACTCATGCCCATATATGGTTGTGTGCTTATAACGTAATCGAAAGGAATCATTTAAACGTTTCTGTCTGGAATTAGCTTAGCAAAAGTTTCAAAGGGGATATTTAAAAATAAAAGATAAATATCACTTAACTAGCTTACCAGGAGAGTGATGAAAACACAAATAATTTTTCTTTCTAGAACCAAATTTATAAATTACTGTCAAAGCACAATATAATTAAATATTTCCTTTTCTTAACTTTGTTCTGAAAAACTTCAGAAAATGCAAAGAATCATAGGCAATAATAAAGCATTTTTTTTTTAAATGAGAGTGGAACTACAGCAGATTTCTCTTATGTAGAAGAGCTGTTCAGAATGATGGGAAAAAGTAAATATTTGTTCGCATATTTCAATATTTCACATAAATAATCAAAATAATTGTATTACTCGAACGCAGGAAGTATTCTCTCTCTCTCTCTCTCTCTCTCTCTCTCTCTCTCTCTCTCTCTCTCTCACTCATAAACAGAGCATACAACCCATTTCTATCAAGAACTAAAAAAAAAAAATTCCCCTTAAAAGTGATCTTTCAAAAAATATAAGAATAAATCCAAAGATCATCATCATCAGGTGACGATTTTGAATGAAAAGTTCCCGGAAGCAGTTTCCTCTCTGAAAAACATTTCGTAACTCGGCAATTACTGCAGATAACACGAGGCACAGCAGACAGTACGGTAATAGGAATATCTGCATAAACGCGCTTGCTGGACTAACACGCAGTTCTTGAATCTGTCCACGCAACCAGCATCTGTAAGGACGAGAAAGAAGTTGATGTTAATTGGTGTTATATATATATATATATATATATATATATATATATATATATATATATATATATATATATATATATATATATATATATATAGTGTGTGTGTGTGTATAACTGAATCACGAAAGTATGGAATGTGATGAATATATAAAGGCAAAATCCACGAGAAGGAGAAACAATGGAGTGCTGCAAGCTCTTGCAAATGACAGATGGGGACTACAAAGGAAAAAAGATGTACCTGGAATCCAACACAATTGAAGAATTAGTAGAACTGCCAAAACAGGTTAAATATTTAAGAGGTTTTACAAAGGATTAGGCTCAACCGTTCAGAAGCAGGGGACAATTAAAAGATCATACAAGATGACTGACCACCAAAAAATGTTATTGGAGTACATTTCAATAATTCTCATTTATTTGTTAAAACAATAATTTTTGCAAGATGAACATTTAAAAAAAATTATGTTAAACATAAGAATACATAGAAAATATTTATAAGGTAACTAATTTGTAACTAAGTCAGTGATTTTATCTTTTAAGTCATTCTTGAACATTTTTCTAATACAGGGTCCAAATAATACATGCCAGGACTAAGGTTAAAATTAAATCTGGAAGTAAGCTGTATGCTAATGGATTCTAAAAGATTTCGTGAAGAGAAATTTTCCGATCTGGCAATCGCTGATCTTTCAGTCCAATTTAACCTGTGAGGGTTTTCACTTAAATGAATGAATATAGCATTGGATGTTTGCCCAGTTTTGACAGAATACTTATGTTGTTTAATACGTACACAAATCCTTGCCAGATTGGCCAGTATAAAATGAGGGGCAGTCCAAACATGGAATTTTATATGATATGTTGATGTTTTCTTTAGGGCTATTTTTTTATTAACATTCCTTTTATTGTGTTATTATAGGAAAAAACGAGGTTGACATTAAAAGATTTTAACAGTGAGTTTATGTTTTCAAAACCACTAAAATATGGCATGCTAAGAATGTTCCTAGAGTTTTTTCTCTCCATGTTACTTTCACTATGAAACTTTCTGTGGGCCGTATTTTAACAAATATCTGGTATATGTGAACGATGACATAAATCTGTCCCTATTTTCCTTATGTATTCGATTTCTTGATCCAAATACTGGGGACTGACAATGTGCAAAGCTCATAAAAGCATAGAAGAAAAAATTGATATTTTGATATTAAGGTGACGGCCTCAATAAAAATGGACATAAGTTAAGTTGTTGGTTGGTTTCCTATAAATACTGACTTTGCACTGTTGGTTGGTTTCCCATAAATACTGAATTTGCATTGAAATGGTTCTCTATGTATTAAAACATCTAAGAAAGTGAGGCAATTGTCTTTTTCTAATTCTAAAGTAAACTTAATGGATGGTACCTGGTTATTCAAATTAGAGAGTAAACCATGTACATCAATACCAGCAGCCAAAACAGCTAAAATATATATCAACATATCTCTACCACTTTAAAGGAGTATAAATGATATTAGGTAAATATCGTTTTCAAAGAATTCCATTTACAAGTTTGAGAGTTTTAGAATCCACTACTATACAGCTTACTTCCGGCTGTAATCTTAACCTTAGCCCTGGCATGTATTATTTGGACTCCTGCATTAGAAAAAGGTTCAAGAACGACCTAAAAGATAAATTCACTGACTTAGTTACAAATTACTTACCTTATATATGTTTTCTATGTATTCGTATGTTTAATATAATTTTTTTGTAAAAATGTTCATCTTGAAAAAATTGTTATTGTTTTGTCAAAAAAAAAAAAGAAGAGAATTATTGAGTTGTACTTTTATAACATTTTCTGGTGGTCAGTCACCTCCTTGTATAATCTTTCAACTGTCCTGTCCCTGCTTCTGGACGGTTGAGCCTAATCCTTTGTAATCTTAAAATTTAACCCTGTTTTGGCAGTTCTACTAATTCTTCAATTGTATTGGATTCCAGGAACATATTTTTTCCTTTGTAATCCCCACCTGTCATTTATATGAGCTTTCTTTGTAAACTTGTTTTTATATTTCTTCAGTCTGCTAAGTAAAGGACTATAGGTCGAAATGCTTTGCAGCACTCTGTTGTTTCTCTTTCCTTCGTAGACTTTGTCTTTATATATATATATATATATATATATATATATATATATATATATATATATATATATATATATATATATATATACATATATATATATATATACAGTATATAAAGCCACATATGAATTAGTATGAAGAAGTCACGGGTGAAAATACTGGCAAATTATTTTGCTCCTTGAAAACACACATGACCGATTCATTTGTCAAATTTTATTTTTTCTCTCTCAAATACAGATGAAGTTTTATTTAAGTAGAGGAAAGCCGTGAGGTTTGTCGTAAGTATTGCAACCATCGTGGACTTTGTGACTGGGGCCGGAAGGTAACCATATCGTGAGATCGGCCTCAGTCTGCAGAAGCAGGCCAGCGAAAGAAAAAATTGACCTATGATTATTTTCTTCCACTGATTACAATCGTGTCTTTCATATTTCCAAATGCAACTGCGAGTTTTCCTCCTGTTACATCTTTTAAACCTCTTACTTTCAATTTATGTTTCAGCGCTGAATGACCTCATAGGTCCTAGCGTTAGGCCTTTGGCCTAAATTCTACATTCCATTCTATATTTCATATTTCCAAGGATCTCCCACCAGCTTTACTTTCCATTTTTTTCAGACATTTTCCATTTCCTTTCCCCTATTTCTCTCTAGCTAGATAATAGGAATAAAAATGTAAATGTAGAACTAAATGATTGTCAAGCTATTTGAGAGAAAATCTTGCCGCTTTTTGTGCTGTGCATAGTAAGTAGAGTACTTCAATTTGTTGCTAAATTCTCTAAATCCAACTAAAGTGGAACCTCAACAGTATTAAAGCTTGACGGATAATTCTGACTGAAACAGAAGTAAAAAAATGAAGGGTTTCCCAGGAAAGGAATCCCCGTAGGGGAGTAGTGCCGTTAGTACACTAACACAGTGCACTGTAGGCATTACTAAACGTTCTACGCAGCGTCCCTTCGGCCTCTAGCTGCAACCCCTTTCATTCCTTTTACTGTACCTCCATTCCTATTCACTCTTCCATCTTGCTACCAACCCTCTCCTAACACTCGTTTCACAGTGCAACTGCGAGGTTTTCCTCCTGCTACACCCTTAAAGCCTTTCTACTCTCAATTTCCGTTTCAGCTATGAATGACCTCATAGGTCCCAGTGCTTGTCCTTTGGCCTAGATTCTATATTCAATTCCATTCCATTCCCAGAAAAGGAATTGGTAAGTGAGGATTTGAAAAAGTCTTGAAAAAACTTGAGATTTTTTGCTGATAAGTTTCCACGTATAGACCGCCGTGTTTGTTTTTTGACAAGGGAGATCACTACTGTGCGAACGCTAGTAAAGACAATAAATTCTCCAATAAATTCTTTTTTGAAACATAAGAGAAAAAGGAATAAGCAATGTTTGTGAAACTTGACGGGAAAATAAAAAAAAAACAAAAACAAGAGGAAATGATCAGGTTACTGGTTATGGGAATAATTAAGGGATTTTATTTTCTCTCTTGTTTTTAGCACTCTATCGTCATCAGACCTTAAAAAAGGTCACTGATATAAAATCCATATATCTTTATGGAAAAGATGGCATAATAACCTTAAATTAATAAATCTGTCTGCATTTATGAATATAACTCCAAATATCTGAAAGTTAAAAAGTAAAGAACGAGAGAGAGAGAGAGAGAGAGAGAGAGAGAGAGAGAGAGAGAGAGAGAGAGAGAGAGAGAGAGAGAGAATCTTTCCTTTTCCAATTCCTTACCATTTGGAGTAATACTCGTCTGCCTGATGTCGGAAGCACCAAGAACACTTCCCAGGCCGCCGGTGCCACTGACGATGCTACTGATACTGCCACTACCACCGCTACTACTAATGCTACTTCCGCTGCTACCTGACGAAAGGCCACCGATGCCTCCGCAGGGCAATCCCGTGCAGGTCCTGGTAACTGGGGGCTTCTGGGCAATCGAACACTTCGTCGATGGTCGCTGGTCGAAATCCAGACACTGGACTGCTCGGGTTTTCGTACCTCGGCCGCATGTCCTCGAGCACTGGAGGGATAAGAGTGGGGGTGGTTGGTGAGGCATTTTCGATAACAGTAATATGGGCAGTAATGGTTATTGGCTCGGATGGAGGACTTTATGTACTTGTATGTATGTATGTATGTATGTATATATACATAATATATATATTGTATATATTTATGCTATATATATGTGTATGTATATATATATATATATATATATATATATATATATATATATATATATATATTTGTATATATACATACATACATATATATATATATATATATATATATATATATATATATATATATATATATATATGTGTGTAATTCTAATCACCACAATGCCTTCTTAACTTTATATATATATATATATATATATATATATATATATATATATATATATATATATATATATATATTCATCATTGCCTTCATTACTTAAAACCACTGTTATTTAAATATTATTTTCATTGTTACCAGTAAGATACAAAACAGCTTTAAGACTTCGGTAATAAATTAATAAAATTATTATACACAGCCATATCCAACCATTACAGTTAAAAGAGGAATTACATACTCTACAGCTAATTGCACTATGACCAAATTTTTTTCAAGAGCAAAGGCCGATGGCACGAGCAATTCCAACGGTCTAATGAGCTGTTCTTACCGGGGACCAGTCGGTGTAATACCAGTGGGGCGGACAGGGATCAGGGTTGCAGGTCTGGGTGTCGTTCGGGCGCGTTTCCGGGTTGCATTCGATGTCCAGGGTTGCCCTGAAGGTTCCTCTCAGGAAGACAACGCAGACCACTTCCCTAGACGTGGTTCCGTTGCCGCATTCTTGAGAACACTGGTCGTTCGGAGGGAAGAGAACGGTTTGTACATGAAATGAGATTGAACAATTTTTAATTCTTTATATGTTCAGTTTCATGAAATCACTTTTTGACGCACTCACTGAATATCTATCTATCTATCTATCTATCCATATATATACATATATATATATATATATATATATATATATATATATATATATATATATATATATATATATATACACATACAGAGTAAATAATAGGTAAATTGATTTTCTCTGTCTCGTTCAGAACAGCTATTATTTCGGCCACTTCCTAAATTGTTCGCATAATAGAAACAAAACAGTTCTGTCCTTTTGCTATGGATTTCCAACCGGCTTCTGTTTTTCCAGGATTCTATATCGTATTCTCCTTCAACAGGCTATGAGATCGATTCCCATTGGTTTAAATCTCTCTCTCTCTCTCTCTCTCTCTCTCTCTCTCTCTCTCTCTCTCTCTCTCTCTCTCTCTCTCTCTCTCTCTCTCTCTCTCCTTTAGGCGGCCTTTCCAAAACTCACACGCAACAACTTGATGATAATGAACAATTTACCTGTCGCAAATGAAGTATATTACTGTATGAACTGACTGATTGATTGAATATAGAAATTAGGCCAAAGGCCGAGTACTGGGACCTAAGAGGTCATTCAGCGCTGAAACGGAAATTGACAGTAAAAGGTTTGAAAGGTGTAACAGGAGGAAAACCTCGCAGTTGCGCTATGAATCAACTGTTAGGTGAGGGTTGAGGAAAGTTAGATGCAAGAAAGAGAATATGAAAGAAAGTACAGTAAGACGAACGAAAGGTGTTACATATGAATGTATGGGTTCAATGAATAATGATTAGTTGAAAAATTATATAAAAAATTTCTCTATTTCTCGCAATTTAATCATTCAACCATGTGCTCTGATGGTTTTCTCTTTTCAGCTTTGGTGGTCGTCTTTGTAACGCCAGTTTATAGCATCATCTCAAAAAATCCAAAGAGAAATAACTCACGGGCATCCACGGTCCAGTGAACCACGCGGCTGCGCATGCGTCTGCCCGGGCGCAAGGTCTTGACTCCTCAGGGCGGGTCGTTTGGTCACAGTCTCCCTCGACGGAATTGACCCCTGGGGAACACCACACTCTCCTCGTCTGTATTCCGTCTTCGCAGCCTCCAATACACTGCAGAAAGTATTTTGAGATCATAGTTAAATAAATTTACAGTCAATGGTCAGAAATTATTATTATTATTATTATTATTATTATTATTATTATTATTATTATTATTATTATTATTATTATTATTATTATTATTATTATTATTATTATGTCATAAAAATCCACAATTAAATAGTAAACTATATTCCTGGTAATATAGTTTACTATATAATTATGGATTTTTGTTAAACTGTTTTTTACTAGACTGTGAACTTCTTTGCAATTGTTATTATTATTTCCTGCCACCACTGGCCCTTGTATTACTGTGCAGAATGAAAATACTAGTTCTCTTTGGCGGTATGGGCACACAAGTCTTTTATAAAACTCATCACATCATAATTACTGTATAATTTTATCTCGCAAGAAACAGGGCTAAGGTAAAACCGCAAAAGGACTAAAAATGCAACTCACCTCCTCTGACCAGTCGGTGTAGAACCAGGTGTGGTGGGCGCAGGAATGCCCGTGGCACAGCTCCTGCTTTGGGGGCATCTCTTGAATGTTGCACTGATCGTCTGAAACCCGCTGACCCTCTGCTCTGCAGGACACGTGACGGGTCATTAAACCCGTGCCACATTCCACTGAACACTGAGAATATAAAATTACAGATGACGATTTATAATGAATGAATAGTTTCTATATAAACTGGTAACTTCTCTCAAGTTAACTATTCTCAATCGTTTAAAAAAAGAAGACAGTAATATAACTGAATTTTGAAGCCACGAATTCATGATGAAAAAGGTAACGGATGCAAGTTTTTATATATGGGCCGTCCATGAGCAAGAGCCCGTGCTGGAATAAGGCCAGTTTAATCTAAAGAGACAGACAGACATACAGACAGAAAGGTTTTTAATACCAATACAATGTGAGTAATAGCGCTTTGTGATGAGATTATTTCAATAACCTAAGGGCGTGTCTCTTAGATCTGTTATTTCCATCGCAACATGTATTCCGAACGTTTTATTTCATCTCACTTCATATTGATACATATTGTACAATACTGATTCAGGAATGTGTACTGTACGTGATTAAATATGCATAGGCTGTGCAATAAAGTTCGATTTAATAAAGGTCTTCATTTTCTACCTGGGTATTCATTCACATATTCGTAGGGTTGTTTGTGATGTGAGATTCTTGAGAATTATTTTCTTAGCTAACTACCATCATTTTCTTGTCTGTACCAAGCATTTGTGAATGCCACTTCAAAATGAATACCCAAACCTTTATACTTAGAATATATATATATATATATATATATATATATATATATATATATATATATATATATATATATATATATATATATATATATATATATATATATATATATATATATATATATATATATATAATGAAGGCAAAGCACACCAACAGGTCAAGAAAGTCATATTTATTCAATTGCAACGTTTCGAGGCCAACCAGCAGGCATCATTTTCAAGCTACAAGTAATAATACCTAAATAGTACAATAAAATTAAGTGACAAATATTAAAATACACAATATAAATTACATTAAAACAAGCAAAGTTTTAAAAATATGAATAAGGACCAACCGTTGAGTATGGAGGCAGAGGAAGGACTGACCAGAAACGTAAACAGTTCACGAGAGATAAAAGAGGTGTAGACGTGGCATGGGTGTTCAGTGTGGGGACCACTTTTTTTTTTAATAAACATACATTCATTAATTGCTAAAAGTTTGTGATTAGAGGCTCTGTCCAAAACCTTAAAGTCTTTGTACTGAATAGAATGTTTGCATTTATCGGCATGATCCCTTATGTTGGAAAATTCGGGATTTGAAAGTTTAGTGCCAGTTCTATAGCTGTCGATTCGGACTTTAAGTAACCTATGTGTCGATCCAATATAGGTTCCTCGATTACATCGAGGACAAGTAAACTTATAAATAACACAAGAGGTCATTAAAGGATCCAAACGGTCTTTGAAGCTGAAAAGGCTACCGATATTCAGTGGGTTTGTGGGTATAATTTTGATTTTCACTGGGGTCCATTTTTTAAAAAGGAAGACATGAATATTCTCAAATCTCTTGCAAAAAACAAGGACATTATTATTACCCGTCCAGATGAAGGTAAAGGAGTTGTTATTCTAAATAAGGATGATTATATTACTAAAGTGGAAACAGTTTTAAATGATAATACTAAGTTCCAGAAGTTGGGAACTCCTGAATTTTCAACATTGTTTAAAATAGAAGACCGTATTAATCGATTTCTGAAAAGCCTCAAAGACCGTGGCATTATCACTGAAAACACTTATCAGTCCCTATGCAGCTCAGGGTCATCCTATGGCTCAATGTACGGCCTACCAAAGGCCCACAAAAATAATGTTCCTATCCGCCCTATCTTAGCATCTTATAATAACGCTAATTACAAACTAGCAAAATATCTAGTTCCCATGCTTGCCCCCTTGGCCAAAAATTCTTACAGCCTTAAGAATTCATATGAGTTCAAAAATACTATTCTTGCTCAGGATTCGGATCTTGTTATGGTAAGCTTCGATGTCGAGTCCTTATTTACGAATGTACCTGTACAACAGACCATTGATATTATTATACATAAGCTTTTTCCTATGGATGAGTCTCGTTTTAATGAGTTCTGCAAGAACGATTTCAGGAAACTTTGAGATCTAGCGGTGCGGGACACCGTTTTTGTTTATAATGGTTGTTCTTACTCGCAAATTGAGGGTATGGCTATGGGCTCTCCACTTGGACCCATCTTCGCCGGTATCTTCATGTGCTCGCTGGAAGAGCACATGCTTGACACTTGTCCCCTTAGTTACCATCCACTATTCTATAAGCGGTATGTGGACGACACATTTGCACTTTTTAGAAGTCAGTTTGACACCGAGAGGTTTTTAGCTTTCATTAATTCATTTCATCCTAATATTAAATTTACAATTGAACACGAGACTAACAACCAGTTATATTTTTTAGATATTTTAACAATACGATCCCATCAAGGCTTCTCTACTTCTGTTTTTAGAAAAAAGACATTTACTGGTCTTGGTACAAATTTTTACAGTTTTTGTTCTTTTGATTTTAAGATTAATTCCGTATTAACCATGCTTCACCGAGCCTTTGCTTTATCCTCTAGTTGGCAAGCTTTCCACAATGAAATCACGTTCCTGAAAAAACACTTTAACAACAACTGCTTTCCCATCCACTTATTCTTTAAACATGTCTCCAAATTTTTAAATAATATTTTTGTTCCACGTCATCCTACTCCTCACGTTCCTAAACTACCTTTCTATTCCAGTCTTCCTTTTATTCACGACACAATCTTTTATAAAGAACTCCAATCTTTAACATCCCGTCATCTCCCTGCCGTGAAAATCAAAATTATACCCACAAACCCACTGAATATCGGTAGCCTTTTCGGCTTCAAAGACCGTTTGGATCCTTTAATGACCTCTTGTGTTATTTATAAGTTTACTTGTCCTTGATGTAATCGAGGAACCTATATTGGATCGACAAGGTTACTTAAAATCCGAATCGACAGTCATAGAGCTGTCAGCTATAGAACTGGCACTAAACTTTCAAATCCCGAATTTTCCAACATAAGGGATCATGCCGATAAATGCAAACATTCTATTCAGTACAAAGACTTTAAGGTTTTGGACAGAGCCTCTAATCACAAACTTTTAGCAATTAATGAATCATTGTTTATTAAAAAACTGGTCCCCACACTGAACACCCATGCCACGTCTACACCTCTTTATCTCTCGTGAACTGTTTACGTTTCTGGTCAGTCCTTCCTCTGCCTCCATACTCAACGGTTGGTCCTTATTCATATTTTTAAAACTTTGCTTGTTTTAATGTAATTCATATTGTGTATTTTAACATTTGTCACTTAATTTTATTGTACTGTTTAGGTATTATTACCTGTAGCTTGAAAATTATGCCTGCTGGTTGGCCTCGAAACGTTGCAATTGAATAAATATGACCTTCTTGACCTGTTGGTGTGCTTCCCCTGCCTTCATTGTATTACTGGGTTTTGAGAAACCTCCGCCTGTTGAATATATATATATATATATATATATATATATATATATATATATATATATATATATATATATATATATATATATATATATGATAATATATGTTTTTATTTTTATCCAATCTTGACAGTTTTTATTTTGTTATTTCAGATGAAAAACGTTACAAATTGAAATCAAAGAAAAGTATTCCATGGATAGAGTAGCAAAGTTTTTTTTTTTTTTTTTACAGAAATTTCGTTACTTCTTCCGAGTCGAAGTCATCATTGTGATAACTTTGTTAGGACTAATTCATTCAAAATGGCAACTATAATTGTTTTCCTTTCTTATTTCCAAATTTTCCCAGTTATCACGTTAACATATGTTCCTTTCGGACTTTCCTCATGAATTTGCCTAGGGTGTATGATAGACAAGCGGATTACAATAATGATAGTTTATCCATACCCTTACGGTATCTTCATAGAAAACGAACTCACCATTAGTAACTAAAGAAAACGAGAACCATTTTTGTGGGTGTCTATCTTAAAAAATATCTCTTACCGAGGACCACGTCGTTACTTCCCATCGTGTACAAGGGGCTAACGTACATGGTTGCGTCAGGGGAACCATGTTTGCTCTCATGGGTGACGGACATGCCGAGGGTGGTACTGCTCGTGTTACTGTGGGGGAGACGACCTGAACACAAGCCCAAGTCCTTGTCATCAAGCCTGTACCACAAGTTGCTGAGCACTGAGACCATTCTCCTAATTGCCAACTGTGAAGGTGAAAATATAGAATTTGCATTTGGGTTTACATATATGCTGAATGTGTATGTACACACACACACACACACACACACACACACACACACACACATATATATATATATATATATATATATATATATATATATATATATATTATATATTCAGTTGTCATTAATTTATAATAGTGCTCTAATTTAAATAGCAAAATGAACAACAGAACGTTAGCATTATACTCGTAATATTTGTATTCGTCTTGTAAAATTTTATATTAAATAATGATCCACCAAAAATAATCTATTCATAATCTTTTGACATAATAACTAGTTTCAGAACTTGTTGATAAAGTAGCATTGAATTGCATCGATTAGAATGTGGACACGTCTAACCCACTACAATCATCCATACATATATATATATATATATATATATATATATATATATATATATATATATATATATATATATATATATACATATATATATATATATATATATATATATATATATATATATATATATATATATATATATATATATATATATATATATATATATTTAGATTTATATTTATATATAGCTAAATATATATATATATATATAAATATATAAATGAAAAGATCCAGAGTGTCAAGTACAGTGTCAGAGTACTTTCGTGTATTTTACCACACCTTCGGGGTACAAAGATGTGTTAAAATACACGAAAATACTTGGCACTCTGTCTTTCATTTGGACTTTCCCAGTGGCTTTAGCTAATAAACAATTCACGCGCTTACTTTTGTGATTTCTTAGCATATATATATATATATATATATATATATATATATATATATATATATATATATTTCTGTGAGATTGCGTGAGTGAAACGATATTCAGATATTACCATTATAATAATAATAATAATAATAATAATAATAATAATAATAATAATAATAATAATAATAATAATAATAATAATAATAATAATAATAATAGTAGTAGTAGTAGTAGTGGTAGTAGTAATAGTAGTTATCATTATTACCATAAGTCACTTACACTGGCGGACATGGCCTCGGGTTGCAGCGGACCGTCTGTGGAGGTGGTTTAGGAGACGTACAGACTTCTTCAGGCATGATGTTTCCCCCTGCACCTGTACAAATGTAAACGGCCTGCTGCTGTCCTAAGGAAGAAAGAATAAAGAATTAACTCACCAATGAAAGCTATCTTCTTGGTAAGATGGTAAAAAGTTGTCGAGTGGATCCTTGAACAGAAGGTCCTATATGAATATACATTATTATTATGTTTCGACAGCTTACAATGCACGTATTGTAATATTTAGAATGAATTATATTAAAAGCATAAAGAATTAACTCATTAATGAAAGTTATCTGGTTGGTAAAATGGTGAAAAATGTGTAGAGTGAACCCTTGAAAAGCTCTTATGTGAATATACATTATGATTACGTTTAGACAGCTTACAATAAAAAACTGTAATATTTAGAATGAGTTATATTATCAAACATCACATTTCAAATACCCCAAGACATTACAACCTGTTAACATTCTCATATTTAGTGTTCTATTCTGAAGAAGTTAATTAAAGCATATGCAACATATACTCTTGACCACGAAATAAACTACCTGAAATATATACTGTAAGAGTATTCTTACTATCTGGTATTCAAATGCTGAGGAATGCTTTTGCATTAAGGCATAATTAATGAATTAAGCTTTTAATATTTCTTTCCTTACCTCCTCCACAAGTCCTTGAACACGGGGTAAACTTCCACACCTTCCAAGATGGCCCAGTGCCACCTGTTGCTGTTCCTCCGACTTCGCCAATTCCAACTAGACTGGTGTCTTGCACTAAGGTGCCCACACCCTGGGTACCTGAAGCAGGTCTGACACGGGTACTGGATGCTCCCCCGTAGTAGTCCCCAGGGGAGAGGCCAGGACTACCATCTGGATTCACCGGTGGTTGTAAGAAACCTGGCTGTACATTCTGCAGTGACCCAGGCCCTCGAGGATGACCTCGATGCTGATGGTGCCCCCTGCCACGTGCTGTCTGGCTGCCTCTGGGGGGACTCTGGGCAGGTGGTTGGGGTTGGTAGAAGAGGGGAGGTGGGAAGGGAGGGCCGAGCGGGTGCCAATATTCGTATCTGACGCCTTGATTTGGGCTCTGATAAATAATCTGGTGTGGGAGAGAAATGCCAGGTCAAAAACATGACACTTTACCTCGGTTCATATTTACTTCACTGAATCGAACTGTTTATTTTTCATTGGGGCTCTGATAACTAATGTGGTATAGGAGAGAAATTACTAAGTGAAAAAAACATGGCAATCCATTCGATTCATATTCACTTCATTTTGAATTCAATGAAATGTTTACTGTTATTAACACAGTGAAATAAAATCTGTTGCAGGAAGTGTATATCAAAATATGAAATA
Organism: Macrobrachium rosenbergii; assembly: GCF_040412425.1. NCBI lineage: Eukaryota > Metazoa > Arthropoda > Malacostraca > Decapoda > Palaemonidae > Macrobrachium > Macrobrachium rosenbergii. The sequence continues at coordinate 65,607,235 of NC_089743.1, forward strand.
AATACACTAGACTCCACGTATGGCTTCTTTATACTAAATGTCAGTTTAGTTTCCCTGCTCATTCAAAACTCTAGCCTTCACTAATAAGCAAAACTAATTCAAGACTGAAAATCTTGAACCTAGACAGGCAAAAATGTAATGAAGTTACATAATCTTTTATAAGTTTCCAAAAAAAGGTAATCGGTTCCTTTTAAAACGCAAAAGAGTTAATTTGTCATTTCCTTCTTCTTACCATTATATCAACAGGACTTATCAATGGACCGGGCGTAGAAATGACCTCGCCTCCCTCAGAAGGTGGGTGAGGGCGGCTGTAGAAAAATCCTGTGCCGGCACCCATGTATCGACCAGGGGGCACTAATGCCCAGTTTCCATTGATGATATAACCTTGGTCTGTCCTTATAGCTAGAAATGAAAAAATAAATCATAAATGGAAAGAAGCATTAAGGATTAAATAGAATAACTGTTTAGTTAAGATCTTGGGAAAAGAACATTTGCAATAAAAACAATATTCAAGAAAAGCAAAGCACAGGAACTGTTTTAATCAGTTTAAAAAAATTTAGCAGTTCTTGTGAAAAAAATAATTTAATTTTTCCTTTCTTACTGACACAGTCGTCCATCTAAAATCATCTTCTTTTATACTTCAATTGACTCCTTAATTTACGCTCTGTCAATATAATTGCATAAACATAGTTCTATAATCCTCTGTTATATTCTACTAAAGTTTCCCATTAACATTTACCCATTATTGTAAAGATATACGAGTATAATTATCATTTTATATACCTGTCTCTCAATGTATCTGGATATCTACAAATAATTACAGGTGTGACTTTACCTTCCTTATTTTGTGCAGCCTATGGCTTCATATACTGTTCTCAGAAGCTACTGAACTAACTGTTGCCCCTTGTAAAGTAAAGTTAACTTCGAAGACTGTGGCCTGATAATTGCTTCTTTCTCATTATCCTTAAAATCTTACTTGATTTACTCGTGTTTTGCCTAATGACATCACCAAGGGTCTCCTCCGTGCGAAAGACATGTTTACCATCACTCTCCATTATTTTTCCCTTCAAACAGTAATCTAAAATCGAGTCAGTTTTCGGCTATAGTCTCTATTCTCCTCATATCAAAAGACTAGATGAGAGGTTACAGAGGCAATGACTACGTCTTACACCGATCAAGTTTGTTCCTTCATTTGACCAACAAAATTCAAGTAAACAAAATCATGAGTAAATAATTAAACAATATTTGGTGGGACGTGAAATAACGGAAGCTGCAAAAGAATGAAGGGAGACATGGTGATCTTTTCGCTTCCAAGAAATCTTCTAAAAATTCTTCCACTAAGTATCTGCGATTAAGTAGGTTATTGCTGTGAAAGAAATTTGAACAATGAAAGAAAAACCTGAACAGGAAACTTGATAGGCTTTCCTGACCACCTTTACCCTGATAAGGACTACTTAAGGCCTTGTATAATTATCTGGGTCAGTGGTTCTCAACCTTTTTTGACCCATGTACCCTTTCACCATATGTCAGAGTGTCATCCTCCACTTTCCGAAAATTCCGCATCAAAAGCTGCATTCCAAATATGCAACAATACACAAACACACAAGCTAGCAGAGAGAAAGACCAGCGTGACGACTCAGCAGTGCGGACCGACGCACACTGCTTTTTGTGTGGTCCTAGAGCCAGTTTGAGCCTGCCAATCTGTGGTAACAATTCCCCACCCTGAAACTGAAATTCCCACACGGGCTGAGAACCACTGATCTAGATGAATTAAGCAACGACAATTGTGCGCTGAACTCAACGAAATCTAGGAAAACGACCAAATCTTCCCACAGTAAGCAAGATAGGATTTTGTTTAATTTCAAGGAACTGCACCAAAGGGATCTCATGCACCAAGAATCGTGATGGACTTCAAGCAATGAGCATTATCTTTGGGGAATTCTACCAGTCTTAAAAACTAATCTCCATCTTTGTGACCTCTTGGTACAAGGGAACTAGGTTACTGCAGAGAATAAACTGTAGCAGCATTGAAGTGTAGACCCTGTGACCTTACAAGCTGAAAATAGGTTTATTCAAAACATATCACCTTGTACAAGCAAACCCGTGAAACACAAGTGTACAGAAATAGATCAGCGAGTTTATTTGACCAAAGTAAAAAATAGTTTGATCATAAGTGTGAATGCATAATTAATTATTGGAAGATTTCAGGCGTAAGTGTGAAAATTAAGTATAGGCTTAAGTACGTCATAAGGAAAAAATGCTGATGTAATTCTCACCTGAAACTGATCATACAAATCATGTATACCTATAGGTACTTCCGTATAATCATGTATAAATAAAGTAATATTAATTGCTAACAATGATAAGATAATAAAAACAAAAGGCAAAATCTTTAAAATAAAGTTATTAACGCCCCTTGACGTTAAAATAACATTTCATTCAATAGATCAGGGCCGTCCAACCCCATGCCCGTGGGCCAAAAGTGGCCTGTTTGATTTTGAAAGTGGCCCGCTAGAGAAAAATAAGTAAAAGTATATTTCTCTGTTTTATATCATAAAAACTAGATTTACAACTTATCCTGAATAAAATAAATATTCCTTGCAAAATCAATAACTACAAAGAATAGTTTCATTTGCGTCTGTTGTGTGTTACATAAATGTTGATAAAAATTTTATATAAATCAAGGTTGATAAAATATTTCATATATATATATATATATAGTATATATATATATATATATATATATATATATATATATATATATATATATATATATATATATATATATATATATATATATATATATATATATATATATATATATATATATATATATATATATATATATACAGGTGGCCCGCATGACTTTTTGTTTTTTCAAGAATGGCCCTCAGACTAAACAACTTGGACGGCCCTGCAATAGACCAACCCTTCTCTTTAAAGCCCTATGCAGTAAAATGTCAGTAGCATTCTTAGGATCAAAATAGGTAACTTGTTTGATATATGAGAACCATTCGTAACAAATCTGATGCATCACTGTTCAAATTCAATAAATTAAAGTATATGATATTTATAAATAAAATACCTTAACGCGTCTGTATATTTCGGAACAAATAAAATTTACGATCATTGGATACAAATAAAGTAGAAAAGGAATTATCTACAATCAATGAAGACAAATAAAATAGAAAAAAGGAATTATCTTAACTATGTACGACCACTGAATACAAATAAAATAGAAAATGAAAATGAATTACAATCACTGAATACCAATAAAACCGAAAATGAATTATCTGTAATCACTGAATACAAAAAATATAGAAAATTAAACAACTACAGCACCACAGCTAATGAATACAAATAAAATAGAAAATGAAAATTAATTATGATCACTGAATACAAATAAAACAGAAAATGAATTATCTGTAATCACTGAATGCATAAAATTTAGAAAGTGAAATAACTACAATTGCTGAAAGCAAATAAAACAGAGATTGAAAATTAATTATGATCACTGAATACAAATAAAACATAGAATGAATTATCTGTAATCAGTGAATATAAAAAATATACAAAATGAAATAACTGCAATTACTGAATACAAACAAAATAGAAAATGAATAAACTCTGATCACTGGACACAAATAAAACAGGAAATGAATTATCTGTAATCATTGAATACCCAAAATATAGAAAAAGAGATAACTACAACTACTGAATACAAATAAAATAGAAAATAAATTAACTATGATCACTGAATACAAAAAAACAAATCAGAGAATGAATTAGCTATGAAAAAACCAGTAAGAAACCTTTATAACCTTATTGAATGCAAACATACCAAGATAAGAATGAATTAGCTATGAAAAAAACAGCAAGAAACCATTATAACCTTATTGAATGCAAACATACCAAGATAATTAGAAGACCGTCTCAGCTCCGTGACCGTTAGATTGCATGCGTGGGTGGGCACTCGGGCTATGAGATTGTACCCAACGGGCAACGTGGGTCTGGTGAAAAGCCCCGTGACTTTCCTGCAGGGGTTCGACCGACACGAAAGGCACTCATCTCCTGCTACCTGGTCCAGGTATGACCATGCTGCTACCTGGAAAAAAAAATTAGATGATGATTTTTATGGATAGATAGATGAATAGAATATAAGATTTAGGTCAAAGCCCAAGCGCTGGAACCTATGAGGTGATTCACAAATGGAACGGAAATTGACAGTAAGAAGGTTTGATAGGTGTAACATGTGGAAAACCTCCCAGTTGCACTATGAAACAATTGTTAGCAGAGGGTGGAAAGATAGATGGAAGAGAGAGAATATGAACGGAGGTACAGTAAAAGGAATGAAAAAGGTTGCAGCTAGGGGCCGAAGGGACGCTGCAAAGACCCTTAAGTAAAGCCTACAGTACACCATATGAGGTGCATTGACGGCACTACCCCTCTACGGAAGATGAATTCGTAAATCTAACTAACCTGGGTATTTTGTCAATGGTTTTACTTCATTTGTAAATTTCATTTTTTTTATGAAATTTAGCCTGCCTAGCCAAGTACTGGGGACTTTCGGTCATTCAGCGCTTAAGACAATGGAAAGAGGAAGTTGGAAAGGTTGAATAGCAAGATAAAGGGATCTAGAGATGAAGCACAAGGACCCAAAGGCGGAACTGGGAGAAAACCCCACAGTTTTACTAAGAAGTAACAATTAGAAGTATTGACTGAAAAAGCAAAACTGAAGAAATAAGTTAATTAAAACATTTTCTAATTTCAGGTGAAATTAAAATTTATACATCTGCATGGAAATGAAAGCAGGTATAGCTAGGTGACCGGAGAGACACAACACACACCCTTTAATAATGTATACACTATACCAAGGCCAAGAGCGACAAGGTCTACCCAGTTGGGTGGAGTCGCCTCCCACCTTGGGTAACTTCGTAGGCGATGACGTATCTTAGAGGTACCTACTCATTGCGGCAATTCACCTGCTGACGCAATAAGGAGGTAGACAAAGCTCCGCCTACCTGGGGGATTTGAGGGGAAGTGAGCAGACCTTCTCTTTCTCTTGGGCTTGCACTATACTACGCAGGGTGCATTAACGGCACTTGCCCTTCTATGGGGTTCCTTGTTTTCTTAAGAATATACAGTGGATAATATTGATAAACACGAGACGTTACCAAAATTTTTTCAATAACTCTAAAAGTTTCTGTTATTATTGTTATTAGTGTGACAAGCCAGCTCTTGAAATGTGTTATTCCTCTGATCGTCAGCAATTGGCAAAGAAGACAATCTAATCATGGAAATTTTTAAGACATCGCTGTATTTCTACGACTATCTGGCCGTGAATTGTGGTACGCATGCGCACTTGTATTCTTCTGTTGACCTAGGTTATTTCAATGGTTGCATTTCTCGAAGCAAGCTGTGACGCTCACGTCTCCCATGGATAGAGATTCATCATTCTAGGCTGCTATAAGAGCTGTAGAACCTTGGAAGGAACTGGAATATCAAATTAAGAGAGCTTGGACCAATGAGGCCATTCAGCGCAGAAAATAATGTTGAAACAACTGTTAGGGGATCGTGGATAGCAAGATGCATGAAAGAGAATGTGAACGGAGGTACTGTAAAGGGAATGAAAGGGGTTGTAGCTAGGGGCTGATGGTACACTGACAGCACTACTCCCCTATGGGAAACCTGGTCAAAGATTCCATACACGATTATTTACGCTGACTAAACAATATTTAAGCCTAGATAACCCAAACCTCAATTATTACGAAATCTGCTATCCGTAAGTACAAAATGCAATCTGCAACTTGACCATCTATAGGCAGTTTAACCTGACGTAAGCTGTTGTTTTAACGTTGCTGTACAAATGAACTCTTTTGTGAAGATGTAACTGAACGTGCTGATATGGAACTGCTCTAGTTTTCGTTACTGAAAATAGTATCAAATTCTTTTCTTTATCTAATTAAACACAGAAATGTGCATTTTATTGCCATGATCCAAATATCTGGACAATGATTTTTGCCTTGGCAAGAATAGCTTGGTGAACGTAGTAAGTAGCCGTAGAAGTGGAATCCAGTTTACATAATAAGTATCGTCTCCTTATTACTATTCGTCATTTATGTTATTTTCTTCTCTATGTTTAAATCTGTTTCGTGGAGTCTTGCTTTGTGAATTAATGGAACACTATGCATGTTCCATGTGAAAGTTAACTTTTATATATATATATATATATATATATATATATATATATATATATATATATATAAATATATATATGTGTGTGTGTGTGTAATGTATATGCTCCACTGGTGTGTATGCATGTGTTTCTACGGACGTAGCACACAACACACACACACACACACACACTATATATATATATATATATATATATATATATATATATATATATATATATATATATATATATATGTATATATGTATGTATGTATATATGTATATATGTATAATATATATATATATATATATATATATATATATATATATATATATATATATATATATATATATATATATATATATATATATATAGCATGAGTGATTTACTGTACATAACCTACCATTCATACGTGCGGATATACATTCAGCGAATCATGACCACCAGTTACTCATGAATATACATATCAACCTTATACGGTCATTAGCACTAGAGCTCATTTGCATACTGCCAATGAATATTGGTCAACCGAGGGCAGGGCAGCAATGTTATTACTATCGCCTCAGTTCAAACCGCATATCAAATAGATTCTTCGGCTTCCATCCTTACAAGGCTCTTTTTTGTTAAAGATTCTAATCAATAAATTAAGTAAAGAGTAAGGAGCATATCGTACCGTTGATATTATTATTATTATTATTATTATTATTATTATTATTATTATTATTATTATTATTATTATTATTATTATTATTATTATTCAGATGATGAAACCTATTCATATGGGACAAGCCCACCATAGGGGCCATTGACTTGAAATTCAAGCTTCCAAAGAATATGGTGTTCATTAGGAAGAAGTAAGAGGAGGTAAAAGGGAAATACAGAAAGAAGAGATCTCACTCATTAAAAAGAAAAAAAAATTAATTAATTAATAAGTAGGTAAAAATGTATTAAAATGCAAGGATAATAGTATTAGGGTAGTAATGCATATTCGCAGTTATGTAAGAAAAACTGTTGTTCATTCAGAACTGTGCGATCTGTTTACCATGATTTCTATCGTACAAGCAATACAGTTTCCTGCATGCGTTACTAAAGGGCATATATATAATCTAGTGGTCAATTACAAGTTATGTATGTAATTGTAATAGCCACAATGCCCTCTTAACTTCTCGAATTCTTCATACTTTTTGGGCACGCTTGTCACTACAAAGCCTTAGATCCAAATGCAAGAAACATCTAAAGTACCAGAACGAGGTCACGTTGCCGACCTGACCAGGCTGTTTGCAGTGTTCCCTCGACCCCTAGCTGCACCCACCTTTTAGCATTTTACTTGACCTCCATATCATCTTCTTTTCTTTAGTTGTTCTGTCCAACCTCTCGAACTATTACTTCATAGTGTAATTGTGCAGTTTTCTCCGAGTTCCATCTTTAGATCTATGTTATTAATCTCATTTGACAGCCTTGACAGCCTAGGGTTTTCATTATACAGACACCCACTTTCACACACTCGTTTAGATACACTGTATGAATCCCTTAGGAGAACTTTTTTCATTTTTCTGTTTTTAGGAGTTGCTCTCTCGTGTTACATCGAAATAAAACACAGACCCACAAGATGTTAGTCCTCAGCTTATTAGGTAGGGTTTTCAGGATGAGACTGCTAGCACTGCGCACCTCGCCCCGATGATAACTTTGTATCGTCTGTCACACTATTCAAATTCCGTGTGGGTGTGCGTGTGTGTGTGTGTGGGTGTACGTGCTCCCTGTCATATCTTTATTCAGTTCTTGCCCCATATAAGAAGTGAATCAATATACAATCTAAATAAGTTTAAATAAACACTACGGTATTGAATAAAAAGAGAGAGAGAGAGAGAGAGAGAGAGAGAGAGAGAGAGAGAGAGAGAGAGAGAGAGAGAGAGAGAGAGGGAGAGAGAGAGAGAGAGTTCACACTTCCCTCTCATGGACTGTTATAAGCTACCCAATCTTTAACAAAATGTGTTTTTAAAGTGATGCATGTCTGAAATATTTCCCCACTGGGAGAGACATCAGAATTTTGTATTTTATGAAGAAGTCTATTTTATACACATTACATCCTTAAAAGTATTCAAGATGGTAATAATGAACGCTCAAATAAACAGCCTAAAACACAGATGTCATTAATAATGTGTATTCAGATGCACATGCCATTACACAAAGATTTTCAACGTCGTGTAAATAATCTTGACAGCAGTTATTACCTCAATATATTCTCACATTAGACTTCCCTCACCTAATTTTGAGTAGATTTAAATAAAAAAAAAGAAACTCGGACACAAGTTCTCTTTCAATATATGAATCGTTTTCGATAAGACACCACATGTCCCACTCCCCCGGCCCCTCCCTCCCGACGCAAATGTTCTCCTTCAGTCGTAAATCAAAGAAAGGATCGTCGCCTCCTACTTATCTCAATCTCTGTCTGTCTGTCTGTCTGTCTGTCTGTCTCTCTCTCTCTCTCTCTCTCTCTCTCTCTCTCTCTCTCAGCATACCGATCATGGAAAGATCTCATCAGATTTGGCGTTTATGAAGACATTGGAATCGAAATAGACGTCAGAGTGAATTGAATAATGCCGGAGGTATATATATATATACCTCCGGCATTATTCAATTCATATATATAGATTCTATACACACACGCATATATATATATATATATATATATATATATATATATATATATATATGTGTATTATATGTATATATATATTAATATATTTTAATATTTTAATATATTTATATATATTTTAATATATACATATAATATATATACATATATGTATAATATATATATATATTAATATATATATATATATTATATATAAATATATATATATATGTATATATAAACATATATATATATATATATATATATATATATATATATATATATATATATATATATATATATGCGTGTGCGTATAGAATCTACTGGTCACTTTTTTTTACCAGATACGTATGTAATTGTATAAGACACAATGCCTTCTTGACTTCTCGAATTCTTCACGTTTTTTGAAATGCACTTATCACTACATAGCCTTGGATCCATATGCAAGAAATATGAAGTAAATTCTGATGTCCGGTAGCTCGTTCATATCCGTCAGTGACAAAAAGGGACAAAAGAAAAGTCATATTGTACGGCGCTTCATGTCTAGGAATAAGAACCAAAAGAAATAAGTAAAAAAATGCGCCAAAGTTTCTTCGGCGCAATCGAGTTTTCTGTACAACCGCTACAGCATATAATCAAGGCCACCGAAAATAGATCTACCTTTAGGTGGTCTCGGTATAACGCTGTATGAGCCGCGGCCCATGAAATTTTAACCACGGCCCGGAGGTGGCCTATCCTGTATTGTTGTTAGAAACACGATTATGGCTAACTTTAACCTTAAATAAAATTTAAAAAACTACTGAGGCTAGAGGGCTGTAATTTGGTATGTTTGATGACTGGAGGGTGGATGATCAACATACCAATTTGCAGCCCTCTAGCCTTGGTAGTTTTTTAAGATGGGGGGGGGAGACAGAAAAAGTGAGGAAGGACTGACAAGGCCGGCACAACAGTTTTCTTTTGCAGAAAACTAAAATAAAATACAAAATCTACATCCAGCCTCTTTACGTCAATTAGGAAGCCAAACTAACATTTCTCTCCCCAATTAAAACATTTAAAAGATGGAAGGACA
>NC_089743.1:65619613-65622113 GCF_040412425.1 Macrobrachium rosenbergii
GAAGAGATTGCAGTAAGTAAATTGCAATAATTCCAAGAATGGGGGATCAAACTAATACCAGTAATAAGTAATACAAAAAGACAGTTGAAATCACAATGGAATAAATTGATTCCAATTTCAAATCAAAACAAAGTATTTCATAATGCCATAACAAACAATAAGGAAATATAACACGACTGACACTGACAAGTATAAGGAAAGTCAGTGATGTCATTATAAGGATATTAAGCGATGTCATTATAAGGAAATTCAGTGATGTCATTATAAGGAAATTCGGTGATGTCATTATAAGGAAATTCAGTGATGTTATTGAACGGCAATTCAGCGATGCCATTATGAGGAAATTCAGTGATGTCATTGTAAGGAAATTCAGCGATGCCATTGTTAGGAAATTCAGTGATGTTATTACAAGGAAATCCAGTGATGTCATTATAAGGATATTCAGCGATGTCCTTACAAGGAAATCCAGTGATGTCATTATCAGGATATTCAGCGATGTCCTTATAAGGAAATTCAGTGATGTTATTACAAGGAAATCCAGTGATGTCATTATAAGGATATTCAGCGATGTCCTTATAAGGAAATTCAGTGATGTCATTATAAGAAAATTCGGTGATGTTATTATAAGGAAATTTAGCGATGTCATTACAAGAAAATTCAGTGATGTCACTGCAAGGTATTCAGCGATGTCATTGTAAGGAAATTCAGTGATGTCATTATATTACAGTTACAGTTCCAATTCTTTTTTCTTTATTGCATTTCAAAATTAAGAATGTGTTTCAGGTAAAATATTTTTGTATTCAGTAACCCAGATTATTAGTGTCTTTGTTTCTGACGGACTAAGAGAGATTGTCTGACTACCTCGAACGAAACCAGTCCACGAGAGCTACAGTCTATATAAATGAAAACTACTCGAACACTAAAACGGTCAAAGATTACTTTACGATGAAAAATAAGCGTTTTCAGATTTTAAAGCTGAAAAAAATAAATGTCTGGAATATGGAAAGGAAGACTTTCAAGCTTAGATTTCACTTATCTAAGTGGTATGTTACAATCGATATATTTAAGGAAGATTCCTTATTCATTTTACTGAGTTTTCTACAAATCAACGAAATCACAGAGATATGCGCCATGGTTTAGGTTTATTACTGTATATATACCGTCCATTGATAAAACGCCCTATATGAAACCATCACAAATTAAGAAATTAAACTTCCCATACGAAACTAAATGAAGACATATTAAAGAGAAAGGAAACATAAGCTATTTCGATAGACGAGCAGAGTGACAGTAACATCATACAAGGAATGAGAAAAAAATTAATTAAAAATAGAAAGGTAATGGAGGATAATGATTTTAATTACTATAGAAAGAATGACTGAATGGTAGATGAAGCTGGAAGACAGAGGCAAAACCAGTACTCGAAGCGAAGTCACCTAGAGAGAGAGAGAGAGAGAGAGAGAGAGAGAGAGAGAGAGAGAGAGAGAGAGAGAGGGGTCTTGGCAAAATTTGTGTTTACCATATCTTACATTTTTTTTATATACTACCCATTGATACAACGTCCTATATGAAACTATAAAAAATTAAGAAGGTAAACTTCCCATACGAAACTAAATGAAGACATGTTAAGGAGAAAGGAACATAAACTATTTCGAGAGACCAGCTGAGTGACAGTAACAGCACACAAGGAATGAGAAAAAAAAATTACAAGACAAAAAAATACTAAAGAGGACAGAAAAACAATGGAAGATAATGATTTTAAGTACTGTAGAACGAATGATTGTCGGGCAGATGAAGTTATCTGATAGAGGCAAAACCAGTCGTCAGTCGACTATAAACTGGTCAAGGGAGCAATCAAGTGACGCTAAAAAAAAAAAAAAAAAAAAATCACGGTCACTGTGGGAAGGCTGTGGTAAAAAAAAATAAGGTTCCCTACTTGTCTTTTTTTTTTTAGAGAGAGAGAGAGAAAGAGAGATTTTAGAGACGTTGTTACAGAAAGTGATCGGGTTTTACTTAAAAAAAAAACAGGTAATAATGTTTTTGTCAGAGAGGAAACAAAATTTCTTAATTTCTCAGTATTACAGTAATTGCTGACTTAGAAAATTTATGTCATATCAGATAATCTGAATGATTATAAAATGCTTCTGATAGGAAATAGACATTATTTAAAACTAAAAAAAAGGGTAAATAATATTTATGACAGTGATGAAGCAAAATTTCCCAATTTCTCAGTATAAATGTAATTACTAACTTATAAAATTTCTTGAATCATACCGCAGATACTTTGAACGAATCTAAAACGTTTGTGATATGAAACAGACCACGTTTAAGACACGAGTTTTATTACCAATATTCATTAGCAATAATAATATTAATAATTAATATCGCTCAGAAGTCAAAGACCACCTCACAACTGGCCAGAAGCTTAATGCCATGGTAATGATAAGCATACAAGATCAAAGGCCGCCGACAAGTCTGTAAGTGAGTCCAAGAGTTAGAG
>NC_089743.1:65624613-65629613 GCF_040412425.1 Macrobrachium rosenbergii
ATCCCCGAGAGAGAGAGAGAGAGAGAGAGAGAGAGAGAGAGAGAATTATCCATATGAAATCTGTAGAACTAAAGTTTCACTCTCTGCAGTGTTCACTCTTTCATTCATGAAAAAAAAAACTATTTCTGGCATCACGTAACAAAATTTCCCACGTCACCAGCACAGATATAATAAAAATACAACAGAATAAGACAGTATAAAAAACTAAGGTACTGACGTACCGCCTTGAAGTTGCAATTCGAGGCTGTGCAAACATTGTTAAAAAAAGAAAAAGATCAGTGCAACAACCAAAACACTTGACGATAAAAACGATGGAAGTGAGACGTATAAATCACCATTATCAGAAGTCTGTCATATGTGACGTATGTTCTTCCTTGCCTCAGTAACCAAGTATTATTCTAAAGTCGTATCACTCATTAAAAATAAGTGCTGTGCTCAGGGATCACGAAGTTGGCACTAAGGCAAAGCTTTGTAACCAAGCATTACTCTAAAGTCACCTCACTCATTAAGAATAATTACTATGCTGAAGAATCTCTGAATATTTAGGGATATTCAAGCATATAATTGTGTAATGAAGGCAACTGCAGTCTTTTGTGTCGTGTAAAGTCTACTAAGTTCAGGAAGAACATTTGTAAATAACTTACTGCGTGGGACGCAGTCGAGGACAAAGTATAAGTAAAACGTAGGAGACTAAGTCGTCATGTTAATATGTATAGAATAGAATAGAATATGGAATTTAAGCCAGAGGCCAAGCACTGGGACCTATGAGGTCATTCAACGCTGAGAGAGAAATTGACTGTAAGAAGGTTTGAAAGGTGTAACAGGAGGAAAACCTCGTAATTGTCCTCTGAAACAATTGTTAGAGGGGGTGGAAAGTCAGATGGAAGAAAGAATATGAACGGACGTATAGTAAAAAGAATGACAGAGGTTGCAGCTAGGGGCCGAAGCGACGCTGCAAAGATCCTTAAGTAGTACCTACAGTGCATCACGTGAGGACGCACTGATGGCGCTACCCCCCTACGTGTGAGACTCAACACGACGATAGTGAACTCAGGACTCCAGAGGGCACCACAAGAGTCGGAAACCTAATACTGATGTGGATGAGAACTTCGAAACTTGAGGCTGGGGTGGGCGGAAACTTGTGGAAGTGTAAGAACAGGCGAGACATGACCGGCGGAAATTCACAGATGGCGTTTGCGTCGTTGGTCACTACGGGAGAAGATGGTGACGATAATGTTGATGCAGAAAAAGATGAAAAGGGGTAATAATCATCAGAATACTCCCTTATCTATGCTTCTAACTAAGAGCATTGTTCAAATTAATAGCTACTCCCTTTGTTGGCGTTAAATACATCTTTTCTCCTCATCCCGTGCTGTTATTTTTTTTTTTCTACAGACGGAACAAAAATGGACAGCCGCGACTAGTTTATTCTTCTGGCTGATTTCATGTCACTATAGAATCCATTATCTGAATACGAACAACAAATATTATTCTTCATTTTTAATTCATTCTGCGTCACATTTGGAAGAGAGACACACATATTGAAGAAACGAAATCGACAAAGAATAAATAGAATTGAGATGTAACAATAACAATAAAAATCCTTCGACAAGACCAATACACTAAAAATCTAATCACATCATATCAAACTGAATCACACAGGAAAATTAACATTCACAATGAATCTACCAAACTACAATATTAGCATACAAGCTTGATGGCGCATGCTATGCTACGCTGGAACCCGACGCTGCCCGTCATGTCTCCCCTACCCTCCCGATCCCCTACCTACCCCGCCCCAACTCGGGGCGGACAAATAAGTTTGCGGGAGGAGGGTGGATGTGTCATGTCTCTCCTACCATCCCGATCCCCTACCTACCCGGCCCCCACCAGGGCGTACAAACAGGTTTGAGGGAGGAGGGTGGATGAGTCATGAGTCCCCTACCCTCTCGATCCCATACCTACCCCGGCCCCCACACGGGGTGGACAAACAAGAAAGACCCACTCGGATTTTCTTATTATAGATATGATTTTGTTTTGTTTAGCGATGTCTAAATGTTCTTTTTAAATAACTGCTTAAGAGTTCTGTTTCTCTGCGCTTTGCCCGAATCCCTAATAAGGTATCGCAGCTGACGTCACGTCAAGAACATCAAGGAAAAAGTAATTTACTGAGACGCGAGAAGGAACCACAAAAAAATGGTGGAGGAATAAAATGAAGGATGTTTATGAGTCACAGTCATACGAACAGCAGCTATTTCCCAAAGCCTTTGTGACTAGTTTCACTCGTGTATATCTATTCTCAGTTATCTTATTCATAAATGATTCCTATCTATTCCTCTTGTCCTAATGTTCATTCCTTAAACCAGGCCGGACAATCCTTTGACAATCCGCGCTAGAACATGGAATAGAATGAAATATAAAATTTAGGTTTAAAGGCCAAGCGCTGGGACCTATGAGTTCATTCAGAGCTGAAAGAGAAATTGAAATTAAAAAGGTTTTAAAAGTGTAATTGGTGGAAAACCTCAAAGCAGTTGCACTATGAAACCATTGTTAGGAGAAGGTGAAAAGTAAGATGGAAGAAAGAGAATATGAACTGTGGCACAGCAAAAGGAATGAAAAGGGTTGCAGGTAGGGGCCGAAGGGACGCAGCAAAGAACCTTAAGTAATGCCTGCAGTGCACCGCGTGAGGTGCACTGACGGCACTACCACCCTACGGTAGGCTGTAGGATATGGCCTCCTCAAATTCTCTCTGTCCACTTTCAAAATTCAATTACTTATGTCTTTGCCTTCCTCTTGTCCAATCTGCTAGCGTCTATCCCTGACATCCTTCACAGGACTCAACGATTCCTCCTGTAGGCGAGATGGTCGTAATCGGTCTTCCTCTCACCGCTACTGATTACATCAAGATTCTTCTTCGATAAAGAAATAATTCGAACAAAATGGATAACACGGCAGGAGTTGATGTCTCCTGGTACTACTTCCTGAGGATGAATAGCTGCCTGGAGGAACTTGAGATGGATTCTGTTTTTGTGATTTGCACCCTTGGCGAATTGATGAGTAGTACACATTTGTAGATATGTACGCGTGTAGGATATACATGAATAATTAGATATTCCATGCATCTCTCTCTTTCTCCCTCCTCCTCTCTCGCCCCATATATATATATATATATATATATATATATATATATATATATATATATATATATATATATATATATATATATATATTTACGGACATGTTGTAGGTAGACGTGTTGTATATATATATATATATATATATATATATATATATATATATATATATATATATATATATATATATATATATATATATATAAAGTCACGTCTACCTACAACGCGTCCGTAAATTACTCTAGCATCGGAACACAAGATTTCAAAAACGAAAAATAACCAGGCAAAAGGCGGCATTGAATCTCCCGAAAATGTAACTCAGCCTTCTGCATTCCTAGATAGAGCATTATCCTGTATATATGAAAAAAATGTTAGAGAGAGAGAGAGAGAGAGAGAGAGAGAGAGAGAGAGAGAGAGAGAGAGAGAGAGAGAACCAGGTGGTGGGTTAGGAGAGGAGACATCTTAATGGGAGACTGGTTCTTACGTTGTTCATTAAATCCATTTACCACAAGACTGAAGATTAATTTATCTTTAAAGACGATTCATTCATTAACTCTGTACAGAAAAAAAAAATAAATAAAAAAAGACACAGATGTTGCTTGCTTGTTTAAGTTGTACTCATAGTCGGTCGCACTGTACACTTAGTTATCTGTATCAAACGTTTACCTCTACGACTTTCGACGATTTGTTTATTGTTTCTTGATAAAAAAGAAAACTATTAATTGCCCTCATAAAATGGATTCACATTTAAATTGGAATATAGAATTCAGGTCAAAGACCAAGTGCTGGAACCTGTGAGGTCATTCAGCTCTTAATGGGAAATGGACAGTAAGAAGGTTTGAAAGGTTTAACAGGTGGAAAACCTCGCAATTGCATTATGAAGCAATTGTTGAAGAGGGTGGAAAGTCAGATGGAAGAGAGACAATATGAACGGAGGTACAGTAAAAGGAATGAAAGAGGTTACCGCTAGGGGCAGAAGGGGCGCTGCAAAGATCCCCAAGTAATGATTACTGTTGATGTAAAAGTATTGTACAACGTCATCCCTCTCTTTCCCTCATTCTCTGTATCTCTCATCCTTAAAACAACAATTTATTGTTTTAACCAATTGTAGTCACTCACATTCCTAGCTGTACTGGCAGTAACTGTAGTTATTGGGACGAATAACAAAACAGTAGTCATTAGTCATGAAGACTAACTTACATTCTTAGAGCTGGGGAGTATAATTTATTTTTTGATAGATTTTTCTTTACGTTTGTGACCTACTAAATCTTCTACAGAAGACTTAAAGAGGAAAACATTATTCAGGAAAATCGCAGTTCTTCCATTTTTTTTATTTTATTCTATATTAACTTTTCTGCACGTAGCTGTGATATTTTTCCCATTTCGTTTGCATACTTTTTAAAAATAAAATAACAATGATATTCTGTAACATTATTTCAAATAAAATAAAAGGTCACAGAATATCACAGTAAAGGTCAAAACATGATTAACTACATGAAATAATACGATGCTGTTTACGTCCAAAAACAAAACCAACTGATTCTTTAGATGAGATATTCTCGCAAAAAATAGCATAGTAAATACAATTTTTTTTAACGGAATGTGTCGATTTATAAAAGAAGGAAAAATAGTTTATAGACAGGTATTAACACGAATTAGGTCAACAGAAATTATTCCAGCCTCATTCGCTAAATATAATAAAAAAATGCGTTGATAAATCTTTGTTTAAAAAACTGAAAACGAATGTAAAACTGAAATTCAGTTGTGGGAGATGATAAATTTTCAACCTAATTACGGAAATGAATTCGAAAGGATTAAAAAAATTCTCCCTCTTGATGGCCGAGTGTATAAGGTAACTATTACCCA
>NC_089743.1:65632113-65637113 GCF_040412425.1 Macrobrachium rosenbergii
AGAGAGAGAGAGAGAGAAAATTATTACATGAAGATCTTACTTGTGGTTTGAAATGAGAGAGAGAGATGAGAGAGAGAGAGAAAGAAATAGAGAGAGAATATTAAATGAAGATCTTACTTTTTTTGGTATGAGGTAAATGACACTAGAGAGAGAGAGAGAGAGAGAGAGAGAGAGAGAGAGAGAGAGAGAGAGAGAGAGAGAATACTAAATGAAGATCTTACTTTTGGTATGAGGTAAATTACACGAGAGAGAGAGAGAGAGAGAGAGAGAGAGAGAGAGAGAGAGAGAGAGAGAGAGAATATTAAATGAAGATCTTACTTTTGGTATGAGGTAAATGACACTAGAGAGAGAGAGAGAGAGAGAGAGAGAGAGAGAGAGAGAGAGAGAATTATAAATGAAGATCTTACTTTTTGGTAGAGAGGTAAATGACAGAGAGAGAGAGAGAGAGAGAGAGAGAGAGAGAGAGAATACTAAAGAAGATCTTACTTTTGTATGAGGTAAATTACAGAGAGAGAGAGAGAGAGAGAATATTAACCGAAGATTTTACTTTTTTGGTATGAGGTAAATGACACGAGAGAGATGAGAGAGAGAGAGAGAGAGAGAGAGAGAGAGAGAGAGAGAGAGAGAGAGAGAGAGAGAGAAATTATTAAATGAAGATCTTACTTGTGGTTTTGCAGGTAAATGACGAGAGAGAGAGAGAGAGAGAGAGAGAGAGAGAGAGAGAGAGAGAGAGAGAGAGAGAGAGAGAGAGAGAGAAATTATTAAATGAAGATCTGCCTTTTGCTATGCGGTAAATGACGAGAGAGAGAGAGAGAGAGAGAGAGAGAGAGAGAGAGAGAGAGAGAGAGAGAGAGAGAGAGAGAGAGAATATCTCAAAATGGAAGTGACGTACAGGTTACTGAATTAGTGTTTTCAACACAAAGCCTTTAAAAAGGACAACCATTCTGCGGTCAAGGAGGATATCGAATGAAACATTTATCTTCGTATGAAAATGAAGAAGTAGTCAGTTTACAGAATGAATGGCAGGCAGAATGATCAGGGTGGGTGCACATCAAAGTCATTCTGAAAACACGGTCACTGAAACTGAAGTTGCAACTAAAACAAACACGACCTTACACAGAAATGTTTCGTCATCCATACGAGGGCCCTCCATGGAACACGAGACAAGGTTCAAAATAACGTTCACCTTTTGACTGAATCAAAGATGAACCCTCTGTACGGAGAACTTCCACAGCAATTGCCTGTTCTTACAGTTACATAATTACTCAGAACGCTTACCACTCGTGCCCCGGTCCCATGTCATACTGTACTCAGTCTTGGGTTTCCTTGATATCAAGAGCCTTTACAACATTCTCTTTAACTTTCCTCGTACGCCATCCTTTTGACTGCATCTTCGTTGTATCTCTACATTTCTACTCATTTCATCTCTACCTATTCCAAACAGATTACACAAAATGTTTGTTCTAACATCTTATTCTTTATTCTTAATTGGTCTTCAACATCAACTCTTCTTTTTCTCAGAGGAAAGCTGAATCAATAATATCTCTTTATCCATCCCAACTTTAACTTCCACTTTTATTTCTTCCAAACCAATTGCAGAGCTCATGATACCTTCTCATTCCATAACCATCGCCCATTATATTTACTCCCAGACACATGTTTGAATCAACACTTCCATTATTCTGCCACCAATAATAACGTTTATTGCTCCATCATCCTGGTTTCCACCTCACATCATATCGTTACATTTATTTAACAATGTTTTCGGCATGCTAAATTTACACACTTTTAAATTCTTATACAATTTTCTGAAGCTTTCTTTATTACCATCAATTATCGATGTATCATCTCCAGTTGTCATGCAACCTTTCCACGCACCATTCATTACTCTTTTTCTTTTCCCGCTTAGTAGCATCTACTTCTGCTCCCCATTGCCTGATTTCTCCCATCCTTTCATATGAGATAATAGTAGACAATCTTGGATATATACCACACACAAGTTTAAAACACCCTTCTACATCAAGTTAGTCATTCTCCCCATCTAAATACTCTATCATAATTCTTGCATTTAGCATTAAAACTTCCATGGACTTTCAGCAAACAATACATCCCTAACACCCTCCACATCAGTCTCTACCATTTTCCCACGTTTCTCCTAGGTCCAAGTGTGTCATATAGAGTTTTTCTTATTGATCTCATTAGTTTCATAATAAACTCTTCATCTGCAACTCCCCCATCCTTGTCTAAACCCAGCACCTCTTCCCCTACACCGTCCCTGTTGTATCATATGACATTATGCCTTAGACACTTTAACAATCACCCCCATCATCTTTTCCCCTTTAAGCAGAAACGAGGCAATTATTCCTCTCACCCAATCCTTTGTGATCTTTATCTTACACAAGCTGTTGTTAGCTATTCGACGAAACTAGGACAGACCCTTTTGCGGCAGTTTGCCACTCCTTGCCCCTGGTTTACTCATCTTTGTTGCAATGTGCTTCTATTTCCTTATGGTCCACAACAACCGGAAACGATATCATCCTATACTACTGGATGATGTACTATAACCCACACAAGGACGAAGCTAAGGTTATCTAAAGAATAACAGCCCAATGCCTCTGATGGCTGAGTAGCCTTACATGTACCATCACTCTAACTTGGTTAGTTCGCGAGAGCACAGCACCGGCCCTGAAGAAAAGCTGGAAAACTAATCAACGTGGTATATAAATTTAAATGTCCCAACATGCAGTGAATGTGCCTCGCTGTCGAACTTCTCACACTGTTGGACATTGGAATGGTCTCCCTAAGGATGTCGTGCAATTAGAACCTCAAATGTTCAAGCAAAGATGCAATATATTATTACCCTAAAACAATTCTCCTTGTACTTTTAATAATTTATTTACAATTTTATATATTCATTAATTAATTTGTTAATTTATCTTTGTTTTCTATATACTCTATTTTTTTTTATTTCCTATTATCCTCTGTAATTTCTTTCAAATAAATACCATATTCTTTGGAAGCTTGAATTCCAAGTCAGGTGGCCTACAAGCCCGTTCCATTTGAATAGGGTTCATCTCCTATAATAATAATAATAATAATAATAATAATAATAATAATAATAATAATAATAATAATAAAAGGAAATGTCAAGCCTCTGCACCTATTATGTTAGAAGTCTATATACAATTGTTGCGGTATGTACACGCGGAAACCGCAATCTTCGACCCACCTAGGTCGTGCTCCGAGTTTATGAGCGGGGCCTTTCTGGACAGGGTCTACCCTTCCCCCCACACCTTTCCTAACTACAACCCAGCAATTTCGGCATTTTTTCTTCGTTTCGATATTATATAGGTTGTAGAATTCAACACAGTGTTGTCTATATAATCATACCATGACTGCTTTGCATTATATGCAGCAAAATCATTTAAACAAAAAAACACCCAAAGCAAAATCCAGAAGAGTTCAAAAGGTGTTCGAGTGTGTTTCAGTCCATGATAGTTGGCGTTACCCGCCGTCCAGAAAGACTCCGCTCATAAACTCGGAGCACGACCTAAGTGGGTCGGAGATTGTGGTTTCCGAGTGTACCTGCTCTATTTAAGCATTCGCAAGCCCATTCCAACCAAGGTGCCATCTACCAACACTATACTGACCCTTACGACCGAAAGCCAACCCTTCAAAGACAAATGGAAAGCAAAGGAACAGTACAGGGAATCCCATCACCAAAGACTACAAACAGCAGAGGTCTTAAGTAACCTAAAGGAGTCTACATCGACGTTCTCAGGAATTAGATGGAAGACCCACTTCGGGAGAAACACTCATGAATATGTCATCAGCTTGGGACATCGAAGCAACCCAAGACCAACAAAAAAGTAGCGGGAACCAGGACCACGCCCATGCCCTCCACGTCATACCCTGGTAAAGTTACAAGGAAGGGATAGGTTCGTGACTTGGGCCAGAAGATACATACTCCTTCATGTCCAGACCACAGTTAAGTATACCTTAGTTTAACCACACCAATAAGCTGATTAACAGCTCTCCTAGGGCTGGCCCAAAGGATTAGACTTATTTTACATGGCTAAGAACCAATTGGTCACCTAGCAACGGGAGGAACATAACAGGAGTGAGCGTAGATGTGTTTAAGAATAAGCTCGACAAATATCTAAGATGCATCCCAGATCATCCAAGACTGGAAGATGCAAAATATAGCGTAAGATGCGTTAGCAATTCTCTGATAGACATGAAAGGTGCTTCACACTGAGGGACCTGGGGCAACCCGAACGAACTGTAAGGTCTGTAAGGACCTACAGCTTATTGTGGAATCCTAACCACATTTTAGCGAGAAATGAATTTCTATCACCAGAAATAAATTCCTCTAATTCTTCATTGGTCGGCCGGAGACTCGAACGCGGGTCCAGCAGAGTGCTAGCCGAGAACTATACTGACCCATCCAACGAGGAACTAAAGGTGGCATTCCCATGACGTCACCACGCATCGTTCTTTTAGACTTAAACGTATCTTATAAGATCCGCAAATTTTTAAAAGATACTACTTTTCCCACGGCAACAATTTAGGGCTGCTCCGGGGGCAAGAGCCCATGCCAGCATAAGCAACAACAAAAACAAACAATTTTGGCCTCCGCTGTTGGGTAGGAGCCTCCTTACCATACTTCAGAACAAGGGTTCGTGCTTGCATAATCCAGCTTAATCGAAACCAACAAACCACTGTAACTTTAGTCTTGGAGATAAATTATCACCACAAGGGGAAGAAACAACATTCGACTGTCCGTACAGATATCAAATGAAATAAAACACAAATATCTTATATCTTCTCCTTACTCCCAAGAAGTCTACCTGAGTGTATGTGTACATGTATACATATACATATAAATATATGTGTATATAGACAGTATATATATACAGTACACAGTATATATACAGTATATATATATACACACACACATATATATATATAAGTACATAAAACATAAATCCTTTTTTTGC
>NC_089743.1:65642113-65672113 GCF_040412425.1 Macrobrachium rosenbergii
GCTGTTTTTGCCAGGTAGTGACACAGAGGTACACGAGGAGCTGTGTTGTCTTAAACCTATGTATGGCACCACCAAGGGAGAAGACATACTGAAGGCATTCACTGACCATTTTGAGAACAAAGTGGTAGACATAGGAAAGATTTTTGCAATGACAACAGATGGTGCTCCTTCTATGGTAGGAAAAAAAACAAGGGTTTTACTAAGATGGCTGAGGATAAAATTAGGCACCCCATTCTGAAATTGCACAGCATAGTTCATCAAGAAAATTTATGTGCCAAGATCTCGAGCTCTGATCTCAGCAAGGTGATAACTACTGTTACAAAAGTAGTAAATTTTCTTGTTGCACACTCTTCTCTTACGCACAGGCAGTTTCAAGCTTTCCTTGAAGAGGTGGACAGTGTGTACAAAGATATACTCTTGCACTGCAGTGTTAGGTGGTTAAGCTGTGGGAAGGTATTGGAGAGATTTGTGGAATGCTTTGATGAAATCCAAATTTTCTTATCAGAAAAATGCCAAGACTATCCTGGGCTGGAGGACAGAGATTGTATTGTGAAACTTATGTTTCTCTCAGACATCACCAAACATCTAAATGACCTCAATCTTCTCTTGCAAGGTGCAAGAAAAACAGTGATGGAATTGTATGATACTTGGAAGGCATTTGTTGCAAAGCTTGCAGTTTACTTAAATGATATCAAAATTGGTTCTTTCCGTTATTTCAAAAACTTGAAGAACTTATATGCAATTCATCCTGTCAACGCTACTAATCTTCAGTTGTACATGCAAGAATTAGAGTCTGAGTTCTCAATCAGATTTCAAGATTTCCGACACATGGGCCCAGTGTTTTCATTCATAATCAGACCAGACACCTTTAAATACAGTGACTTGGATGCGACTCTTCTTGAGTGGATGGAAACTGAGCAGTTGGAAATGCAGTTAATTGACTTTCAGGCCTCATCATTGTGGTCAGCTAAATTTAAAGATCTTCGAGAAATACTGGAAACTAGTAAAAATGATCATGCAGCCTCCATTTTAAGGTCCTGGACATCACTGCCTGATAAATTCAATTGCATGAGGAAAGTAGCTTTTGCACTTGCTATCAGCATATGGATCCACATATCAATGAGAGCAGATACTTTCACACATGAAGCACATCCTCAGCCCCCATCGCAGCTGGCTTACAACGGATCACTCTGAGGGTTGTGTAAAACTCAAGGTGTCCAAATATTCACCCGAAATTCCAACTTTGGCCTCTGGGAAGCAAGGGCAAGGATCGCATTGATATGGTGAGGTATAAACTTGAAATATAAGATATTTTTCTTTCAAAGAACACTAAATGCAACAAAATTATTACATTTATGTTATGCATGTTCAGAAAAATACATACAATTAAAATGGTCACTACATACTGTACAATTATGATTTTAATTTTCCTATATAGTGCTAAAAAAATAACAACTGGCACGCAAGGTAGTAAAAGAAATGGTATTAATTATCAACTGACACAGTGTGTTCAAAAGGTTGCCGACCCCTGCACCCTCCTTATTTATTTGTCTGAGTCTTATTCATCGTTATCTTAACCATCAGCTTTACCCTGCCAGTTCCTCTGATTTATTTATATCTATCTGAACCCTACCCTTTCTTCTAAGTCATATCCAGAATCTTATAAAATTTCTCTTTTCCTTTCTATCCTATGAAACTCCCTTACCTGATTATCAACTCTGTACATAATATGGAAAATCTTTCAGGCCCTGTCAAGGTGTAGGAAATTTTCAGTAACTGATTGTGTCTGATCATATTGTTGGTATAGTGTGTGTAACCTTCTGTAACAAAATCATTATGATTTTGTTACAGAAACTGAACAATATGATCAGACACAATCCAGAAAGTATGAAACTGGCGCTCATGCAACAGCCGAGTAGAAAAGCGCTGCTCCTCTATTGAACTGAATACAGAATTTAGGCCAAAGGCCAAGCACTGGGACCTATGAGGTCATTCAGCGCTGAAACGGAAACTGACAGTAATAGGTTTGAAAGGTGTAACAGGAGGAAAACCTCGCAACTGCACTATGAATCAATTGTTAGGAGAGGGTGGAAAGTAAGATATAAGAAAGAGAATATGGAAAAGAGAGTACAGTAAAATGAACGAAAGGGGTTGCAGTTAAGGGCCGAAGGCACGCTGCAAAGAACCTTAAGCAATGCCTACAGTGCACGGCATGAGGTGCACTGACGGCATTACCCCCTGTCGTTCGAGAAAAAGAAAGCAAGTACACAAATATTTGAACGAAAATACGCTGACTATGTTATTGGTTGTCTTTTGGAAAAAAAGAATCATTTAACATCCTGTTAACCTAAAATGAGGTAAGACTTGAAACCTTAGCACAGAAAGTCAAAGAAAGCAATTAGTCAGAAAATATCTTCATGGAAGGAAAACGAATAACTATAGACTTTGAACTTGCACGTTCATAATCGCCAGACATGCGTAAATTATTTTACACATATGGTTAGTACTAAAGGCTGTTGGGAAAAAATTCGTTCACAGTTTTTCCCTGTTGCCTTTAGGGCTAACCTAAGATGGTGTTACGCCTATCTTCTTTTAGTAATAAGTTACACATGTTTAGGGGTTTATGAACGTGCAAGTTTTGACTTCCTGTGCTAATGTTTCAAGTCTTTCACCATCTCAGGTTTAATTGGATGTTAAGTATTTATTTTTAATGAAAGACAACTGATTCGTTTTCCTTTTATTGTGAAAATATTTTAGAACCAATAATCTTCATTGACTTCCTTTGTAAAGGTTTCAAGTCTTAGGCCATATCAGGTTTCATCGGATATTATTTTTTTATTTACGAAAGCCAACTGAAAAGATAATGTGTTTTCAGTAAATATGTATATAACATATACAGTATATATATATATATATATATATATATATATATATATATATATATATATATATATATATATATATATATATATATATATAATATGTATATATATATATATATGTATGTATACGTGTATGTATATATAAATATATATATGTGTGTGTGTGTATGTATGTGTACATATATATGTATGTATCGTGTATTTCTTTATATATATATATATACATATTGACAGATATATATATATATATATAATAAATATCACTGGATATCATTCCCCATATATTCCATTATCTCAATGAGTATTCAATATTCTCTGGACCGTTTCTTTGATTCTCCTCTTTGAAATGGACTTTGGCCTTGAGGAGAGGTGCCCTGTCTGCTGATCTGATTTCACGCCACACAGATTGACAGACGTAGAGAGTAGAGAGAGAGAGATGCCCCATGCCCCAATTTTAAAAGATCACTGGATACTGTTATTTGTCCGTAAATTCCATTATCTCGAGCGAGTACAAATTCCTCCGAGACAAAGTTTTGGATTTGACTAAATAATCATCCTCTTTGAAATGGACGAGGAAAGATTGGCCTTGAGGGAGAGGTGCCCTGTCTGCTGATCTGATTTCAGGGCAGACGTCAGAGAGAGAGAGAGAGAGAGAGAGAGAGAGAGAGAGAGAGAGAGAGAGAGAGAGAGAGAGATTTTAAAAGATTTGACAAAATACTGTTATGGTTGTCCGTGAAAGGAGAGAGAGAGAGAGAGAGAGAGAGAGAGAGAGAGAGAGAGAGAGAGAGAGAGAGAGAGAGAGAGAGCAAAGTTTTATGGATTTGACTAAATAATGACATGGTCCTTACAAAGTGATGTCTCTGAGAGAGAGAGAGAGAGAGAGAGAGAGAGAGAGAGAGAGAGAGAGAGAGAGAGAGAGAGACTTTTAAAGATTTGACTACATACTGATATGGTTTTTACAAAGTGATGTCTGTGAAAGACTAGACTAAGAGAGAGAGAGAGAGAGAGAGAGAGAGAGAGAGAAAAATCTGACTAAAAACTGATATGGTTTTTACAAAATGATGTCTGTGAAAGACTAGACTAAGAGAGAGAGAGAGAGAGAGAGAGAGAGAGAGAGAGAGAGAGAGAGAGAGAGAGAGAGAGAGAGAAAGATTTGACTAAAGATTATGGTTTTTACAAATTGATGTCTGTTAAAGACTAAGAGAGAGAGAGAGAGAGAGAGAGAGAGAGAGAGAGAGAGAGAGAGAGACCCTCTTAAGTAATCATGATATTTCAAAATATTTTCTCGTCACGTTTCCCCCCAAGTCGACATAAAACACTATTTTGGCTGCTTTATGGTGACCTGCTGACAAGTTTTCTCAGCGAGGTGTTTATTTTCCACTTTCTGAGCCATGTAGTCCCGAAGGGGGAAATGCTCCCTACGCGTCTTTCGTCTCCACAACAGATACTCAACTTCGCTGATGCGGATTACCCTGTTTCACCTCCAGTAAGTTTTAAAAGTCGAGGATATGCGCAAAGGCCTATTTTTCTGGTATAAAGTGAATATTTTCATACGTAAGAATATTTGCCTTCATTCTGACACACAGGCTATACATACATACATACATACATACATACGTATATATACACACGCAAGTTTTCTCAGCGAGGTGTTTATATATATATATATATATATATATATATATATATATATATATATATATATATATATATATATATATATATATATTCAGAGAGAGAGAGAGAGAGAGAGAGAGAGAGAGAGAGAGAGAGAGAGAGAGAGAGAGAGAGAGAGAGAGAAACATTAATATACATTCACTTACAAGCTATTTCCAAAAAGTAAGTCAGCAGTCACTGCTATGTCAGACCTGTGTATATGTATATATATATATATATATATATATATATATATATATATATATATATATATATATATATATATATATATATATATATATATCACTTTCAAAGTAATTTCCAACAAAAGCAAATCAACAGCCACTACTACGTTCGACCTTCAAGTTCCCAGCAAAATATGAGATATATTTATTTACACAATAGTTATTTTCATTTTATAAAATTACTTTGTAGCCTAAGACACTAATTTACTAATAATCATGGGACACGTGAAAATTTGTGCTGGGAGGCACAAATCTATGAAAGTTGCTGGGCTTCGGATACTAATCTACTTACTCTTTTTCTTGTTTGCAATACCAGATAAAATTTACCACCAGGCCTAAAAAGAACTAGATTTCTTAAAGAACTGATATAGACGTACTTGCTTTGAAAACCTTACTGGGTGGAACACTAATTAATTGGAAAATGAGACAGAAGTTAGCAGTTAACGTAGGTGTCCAATAATTAGGAATACCCTGTAATTATAAATCCAGTTTTAGGTCAAGCTCATACCATGTTCACTAACTCATTGCTTTCACCCAACATCATTTCGAATTTCAATTCTTAATGAAAGTAAAAAAAAACGTAATTTCTTCTTTAATCAGGAAGTGGATTCCTGAACATTTCTTTTCTAATTCTACTTTTTATCAGCTCCCTGACTTTCCTACCGCCCTCATTCATATTTCTCAAGTATTACTTAGAGATAGCCTAGCTATCTATCTGCCATTATATATATATATATATATATATATATATATATATATATATATATATATATATATATACATATATATATATATATATATATATATATATATATATATATATATATATATATATACATATATATATATATATATATATATATATATATATATATATATATATATATATATATATATATATATATATATATATACATACATATATATATATATATATATATATATATATATATATATATATATATATATATATATATATATATATACTGTATATACTGTATATACATATACATACATATATATATAATATATATATACTCGTATATAGGCTAAACACATATTTATATATCCCACAGATGTACATCGTTACTAATTTCCTCATGTATTCACATCCACTCATATTTTGCCTCATTAACCTCACTGAGGTTTAAACCTCATTCATTTTACCTCCATCATAGATTAGAGCCCTCATCATTTCCCAACCACCGTCAGGACGATTCATTTTTCAATCCACAGTAGCTTCGATCATTAATTTCCACCCC
Organism: Macrobrachium rosenbergii; assembly: GCF_040412425.1. Taxonomy (NCBI): domain Eukaryota; kingdom Metazoa; phylum Arthropoda; class Malacostraca; order Decapoda; family Palaemonidae; genus Macrobrachium; species Macrobrachium rosenbergii. Next base: position 65,648,159 of record NC_089743.1, read on the forward strand.
AACTAATAGCCGAATACTGGATGTTTCCCTAAACATCGTTTATTTCCCCCCGCCACATTATTCAGAATCTTCAATATTGATCCCTGTGTGATTTAAGTACCTAATATTTTCTCCCCCCCGATGGATTATTTATCCCTTGACTTTTCCCTAAAGATGGCTCAGGTCTTTCGTCGAAGTAGAAATCAATTTGGAAGAGGAAGGTAAAATTGTTAGGAATACTGTAAAGGAGAGAGAGAGAGAGAGAGAGAGAGAGAGAGAGAGAGAGAGAGAGAGAGAGAGAGAGAGAGAGAATATCTTGTGACTGGTTTCACATCAAGGAACTGAGGGTGACCGCCTGTTCTTTTTTGTTATTGTTTTAAAATTGTGCCATGATGCAACTGATTTTGACGAAACCTTGATCGCACACGTCAATTATTTTCTCTCTCTCTCTCTCTCTCTCTCTCTCTCCTTTTCAGTACTCCTGAAAATTTTACCTTTCACAGACGTCGGTTTGTAAAAACCTTAACAATGTTCGGTCAAATCTTAAACATCCTCTCTCTCTCTCTCTCTCTCTCTCTCTCTCTCTCTCTCTCTCTCTCTCTCTCTCTCTGCCAGTTGACTAAGATTCAGCTTGCGTTAAAATATGGCCTATTATCAGATTTTCTATTTTCTCACAGAATCAAAAACATGGGCCTATTCAGTTCTGACCTCTGCTCTATCCTAACGTACAACGAAGCCAAAAAGTACAGAAAACGAACACGGCCAGAGATACATCGTCAAGGGGATTCACGCCGGATTTGTTTGGGTTTACTACAGGCATTCGAGGGCGACCCAAAACCACTTTGAGGGGATCGAGTACTACTTGAGTAGACACGAATCCTTTACAACCGGCAATAACAAAGGGCATAAACATTCCGGGAACTGGCACTTGTAACACATGCCACCAGCGGTGCGGTTACCCTATACAGCTGTAAAGGAGATATAACCTGCAAAAATGGTCACTTAGCTGTATTCTTTTTCTGTTCTCAATTACAGGTGTTTGTAGTCGCTTAGGTAAGCGGGGAGAGAGAGAGAGAGAGAGAGAGAGAGAGAGAGAGAGAGAGAGAGAGAGAGAGAGAGAGAGAGAGGATGTATTACGGTTTATTTAAATAAAATTTTATCAATGAGCATTCACGGTAAATAATTCTCCTTTCCCACCAACCCACCTACCCAGCTCTCTCTCTCTCTCTCTCTCTCTCTCTCTCTCTCTCTCTCTCTCTCTCTCTCTCTCTTTAGGGATAATAACGTTACACCATCAGTCAATACCAATGATTTATCTAAACAAAATTTTATCGGAGAATATTCACGGAAAATCAGCCTCCATTCCCACCCACCCACTCTCTCTCTCTGTCTCTCTCTCTGCGGATAATACCTTTATACCATCAATCAATACCAATGGTTTGTATGTATAAAATTTTATCTGAAAATATTTACGGAAAATCAGCCTCCTCTCCCACCAACTATCTCTCTCTCTCTCTCTCTCTCTCTCTCTCTCTCTAATAATAATAACTTGATATTATCAATCAACACCAATGGTTGATCTAAATAAAATAAAATCTTAGAATATTCACGGAAAATCAGCCTCCTCCCGCCCAACCGCCCCCTCCCCAACTCTCTCTCTCTCTCTCTCTCTCTCTCTCTCTCTCTCTCTCTCTCTCTCTCTCTCTCTCTCTCTCTCTCTCATACCATCAAAGAATATTAAATAATTTTCCTGTTTATGCTTGCACCGTGATAACCACTTATGCTTTGAAATTAGCCTGCGCTAGTAAGGCCACTGAGTCTTTCTTGGTAAATAAGGAGTCTTACATTAGAGCCTCTTACACAAGACGAAAGAGCCTGCTGTCTTTTAGAGTAGCAAATTCGAAAGCGTCAAGTTACGGCGATGAGGAATGGATTAAGCCTCAAATCTAATAATTACTTCGTTGCAACACTGACCCCCTCTACGAAAATAGTAAAAAAAAAACGATAAATTTCAATAACATGCAATAAGGATAATGACCAAAGATTTCGGTGTAGGACAAATTGAGGAATAGATTTGCAAGGATTAGATTACAAGCGATAGTTAATAAGAGCAGCCTCGGCAGATGATAAAGAAACCTAGAGAGAGAGAGAGAGAGAGAGAGAGAGAGAGAGAGAGAGAGAGAGAGAGAGAGAGAGAGAGAGAGAGAGAGATTGTATACACATTTCTGACAGTCCACGTGACTGTAATCTCTTTAGGGCCTTCTTAACTGCTTTCTCCAGCATGCCTCTCTCTCTCTCTCTCTCTCTCTCTCTCTCTCGTCCATCACTAGGCATAACAACAAGAGAGGCCTTGGTCATCGCACGGCCTCAAGACTAACAACAATGTGCTTCAATGGCGACATTGATCACCCTTGTTGCAAACTTTATGGTCTTCGAAGGAACTAGGGATTTTTCCCCAGGGACCAGTTCACCGCGGGAGGAATCTTCTCCCTGTTTCTAGGGGAGATAAAGAAGCTCTAGGGGGATGAACCGCTTCTAGCTCTCAGTCTTTTGCTCTTCTGTCTGTTGGTTGCTGTATTTCTTTCATCAAAGTTGACTCGATAAAGCAACGCCATAAAAGTAGGTTATTACTCAAGAAAGAGACTTCATTTGTTGGAAAAAATACCGAAATTCTGCCTTGAAGTTCATTAATGGTTAACTGAACTATTATGAACAACTGCAAGATGCTTTCTCATACTGAATACAAAAAAGAATAAATAAACAAATCAATACATTAATAAAGAAATAAAAATTCATAAAAACATCTATATATGTGTGTATATATATGTGTATGTATATGTGTATATATATATATATATATATATCTCTCTCTTTTCCAACAAAAGGTCTCTTTCTTGAGTAAGAATCTATTCTTATGGTGTTGCTTTATCGAGTCAACTTTGATAAAAGAAATAAAGCAACCAACAGACAGAAAAGCAAAAGACTGAGATCTAGAAGCTAAAAACCACTAATAAAAATTCTATCGTTTAATCAGCAAAACTGTAACGTATAAAAAATTGAGCTTTAGTGAAAGCGGGTAACGAATCAGCCTAAGCGAAATAAGAACACCATTGGGTTATTTGTTGTCTTTAAACCGAATAGACATGATCAACACCAAACTCATTCTTCGAAAGATTAGGGAAATTCAAGAAAATTTCAACGATCAACTAAAACTATTGGACAAGTTTTCACTCGTCGTTTGGAGTCACGAGGCACAAAATCATTATAAATAAGACGAATTCTCGACTCCAGCTGCAATAATTGCTCTTACAATACAAAGAGTTCAAAGAATTCGTCCTGAGAGGTCAAGGGGGTTGTGACATTTGTACATTTCTACGAACTGACAGTCACATGCTTTTTCTTATTTATTTATAGATTTTGTTTCTTTGATGACTTCTCATCAGTTTCCCTGCATTTAATTTCAGTCTAGTTCTCATTTTACTTCTGCGTAAAAACATGTGCAGTTAATGGTATGCATAGGAATCATATTCATGGCGATGACGGTAATGATGATAATGATGACAAGGTTTTGAAAATAAACATAATTTTAAACGTCACTATTGGGTGACTCGTTAGTGGTCGTTAATGGTCGTTAGTTCATGTAATTAAAGTATGAGTAAGTGCCACAAGAGCAATGGTTATTGCCACAGCAATGGTCACCATCGAAAGAGAATATTTAGTGATCAAATTATTTAACTGTTACTTTCTTAAAAGCTGAAAAATATTCAGAAACATTTCATCTTGACGAAGTTATAACAATGTTGGGAAAAACTAATTATTAAATTAACATGTTCAAAGAAAGTCTCTCCCGTCACTGTTTGAAATGATATTCTCATATTTATGGCACGTCAAATTTTGCCTCCCTTCTTGACACGGTTGAATCGAAGTCAGTCTGACGAATTAATGCCCACATCAGTCTCTCCTGAAGAGAGACATTGAAAAGGACGTTACTGTGTCTCTCTGCAGGTATTATTCCAGTCAGTGCTCACCTGACGATAAAAAGGATGCCTCCTCCTCCTCCTCCTCCTCCTCCTCCTCCTCCTCCTCCTCCTCCTCCTCCTCCTCCTCCTCCTCCTCCTCATCCTCCTCCTCCTCCTCCTCCTCTTCTGTGAAAATTGACAGTACTCTGACTGAAGGTTAGAATTCTCTCATTTCTTACGTTTTCCCCAACTTTTAATGACTTTAATCTCTTGATAAGTAAGTCAGTAGCTTCTTTAACTTGGACGCGCGCATTTAAAATGAAAGAAAACATTTACCAAATAAATGAGAAAAGGATGTTATTAAAATTCTTTCTTTCATTACAAGAAAGATATTGTTTCCTAAAGACTTTACAGCAAACTAATTCCCTTTCCATATCCTACAAGCTGATACTATCTACTGTATATTAGTAAGTGTGTGTGTGTGTGTGATAGAGAGAGAGAGAGAGAGAGAGAGAGAGAGAGAGAGAGAGAGAGAGAGAGATTAACACTGTTATATACACACACACTTGGCCAATGGTAAAGCTGCCTTGACATGAAAATATACAAAAATGAAGAAAATGTTTAGGGAGGGAAACCGTAACCGGGCTATTTTTATTCCCACAGTACCGATCACGCCTTTCGTTTGAAAGGATTAGATAGGAGAGAAAAAGTTCAGCAATGAATTTCTCCTTTATAAATAAATGAGGAGATGGAGAAGAGAAAAGAAGAGCGCCTACTTTAAAAACAGACGAATGAAAGCCAATAGAAAACGAAGACGAAAACACTCGTTGATCGATATTCTTTAACTTTTTTTCAATGGCTTTGGAAATATTGTCATCGGTAGCTTTAACCAAAATTATGATCCTTTTGTCAAAAAAAAAAAAAATTAATTAAAAAGAAGGCACACGGAAAATATTAATGTTATACCACATTCTTGAGGCAAACATGGTAGTTTATCAACCAAAGCTTACCGAGCCATCTACTGCTGTGCCACTTTTAGAGCCAATCCAGTAAAGCTATGTTGTTTACGGTTTTTAACCTAAATTGTGTAGGCAGTTTTAGAATTAAACCTGCTGTAAAGATACAGGCAATTTCCATGTTCTTTTCATTAAGAATTTTTTTTAACATTAAGCTATTTTCAAAAATTATAAATACTCATTGTCAAATATTGCAAAATATCTTTTTGTATTACCAACATAAAGAAATTTTGTAAAGTAAATTGAGCGTACATACGTAATATAATTACAAAATAATACTATATATTTGAGACGTATATATCCATATACAATAAAAGCACATCATTCAAATATCGTCTCCATTCAAACCATCAATAACAAAAGCTAATCATCCACGTTAACGCAAGAAAAGAAATTTGATAAGTATATAAAGACCTACAATAAAAATACTTGTTATTAAGAATGAGCATCCAAATCTCTTGCCTCCATTCAGATAATCAATAACAAAATTCAGTCATCCACATTAACCCGATAAGTAATAACTTACTATGATATGAATCTTAGCTCACGAGAAAATAACTCCGGTAAATATAATAAGTCATGTCTTCAAGTCTACCAGCATTCAGTGGGCTAAGATGGCGGGGGGCGGATGAATAAAGGAATTCCTGACCCAGGCGATGAATGTCTGATGAAAGATCCTCATCCATCTCGGATACCACTCGGGCGTCAGCCGTATCATCCATTCGGACTTAAATGGATGTCTTTACAACAGCTCTCCCGCTGCGACTTAAGCAACCGGTTTAAGGAATGACAACAAAAAACCCGAAGGAACGAAAAAAAAAAAAAAAATTGGGAGGAGCCGGAGGTTTCTTTGCATAATAGTCTGATCATCTGTTACCACGTTTATCAGTCTTAGCCTTTTTACAGCAATCTTGCACTGCATATTAAGAGATCAATCATCGCACCACGTCTATCAGTCTTATCAAACTTTTCATCTTGCATTGCATGTTAGGAGAACAGCCATAGCACCACGTCTATCAGTCTTATCAAACTTTTCATCTTGCATTGCATGTTAGGAGAACAGCCATAGCACCACGTCTATCAGTCTTACCAAACTTTTAATCTTGCATTGCATTTTAGGAGAACAGTCATAGCACCACGTCTATCAGTCTTATCAAAATTTTAATCTTACACTGCACTGCATCAATCCCATCAGTCTTAGCAAATCTTAAATCTTACTTTGCATATTAAGATAAACATCATTGCACCATGTCTATCAGTCTTATCAAACTTTCAATCTTGCATTGCATATAAGGGAACAATCACTGCATCACATCTGCCAGTCTTAGAAAACTTTTAATATTGCATTGCATGTTAAGAGAACAGTTATTGCACCACGTCTATCAAACTTTTAATTTTACATTGCATATTAAGAGAACAATTATTGCACCACATCTACCAGTCTTAGAAAACTTTTAATATTACATTGCATATTAAGAGAACAATCGTTGCACCACGTCTATCAGTCTTAGCAAACTTTTAATATTACATTGCCTATGAAGGGAACACTCATAGCACAAATTCTAGCAGCCTAAGCAAATCTTAAATCTTACATTGCATGTGAAGAGAACAAACATTGCACTCCGTCTATCAGTCTTAGCAAACGTTTTAAGTCTTGTATTGCATATCAAGAGAACAACCATTGCACCACGCCTAGCAGTTTTAGCAAACTTTTAACCTTGCATTGCATTTTAAGAAAACAATCACTGCACCACGTTTATCAGTCTTAGCAAACTTTCAACCTCGCATTTCATGTTAAGGAAACAATCGTTGGACTATGTCTATCAGTCTTAGCAAATTTAATCTTACATTGCATATTAAGAGAACAATATTGCACCACAACTATCAGTCTTAGAAAACTTTTAATATTACATTGCTTATCAAGAGAACAATCATTGCAATACGACTATCAGCCTTAGCAAACTTTTAGCCTTTTATTGCACATTAGCAGAACAATAATAGCACCAATTACAGTCAGTGTCTCTTGAAAATGAAGTGACCACCGACATTGCTTCTTGCATCATTCAGCAGTCACGCCAAGACAGGAAAACAGACTTAAAACCACTATAGGGCACGTTTTCCCAGAATGGCCGCTAGAGGCCTTCCTGTGTGGAACTACTGTACTGTGAGGCTGTGTCTCATTGTTGAGGCATTTACGAATTCGTCGAACTACGCTCAACGGTTTCAAAAGAGGTGTCGCAAGTTCGAGGGCTGAAATAACAGGACGCAACACCGCTGTTCAGTTAGTCTTGTCATTCTTTCCTTCTTTGCTTTTTTCAGCTTGTTTCGTGTTGCAAGTTTATTTCATTTTTCTTTGCTTTTAGTTTTCGGTTTTGTAGCTTTCTCCGTGTTGCAAGACAATTCTTTTACCCTTTGCCGTTCTTTTAGTTTTTAAATAAAGTTTTAGGTTTTCTTTTTATCACTCGTGTTTCATAACTGGAACACCGTTACTTCCGTGAATGAAAATAACGTTCTTTTCTTGTTTTTTTTCTTTATTAGCATGGCCTAAGTAAAGACAAAACCACAAATGGGAAAGGAATAACTCATTTTGTCTAACCCATAAGGGAGTGATGGACCAACCCTTTAAAATATAGCTATAGAAATCAGAAAAACAGAATCAGGGAGAGAATTCCAAACCTTTGCTTGAGAGTAACACAAATGGTGATCTAAAGGAAAGTTGGGATGGTTAATTTCCACACAGCAAAGGCACAATGTGGTGGCCAGGCAAATTTACATGAGCACCTGAGATGAGGAATGATTATCATACCTAAACGGATGTGGGACCATATCAGACTCTAGAATCTGAAGTTTTCATGATCGTACCCAGGCAGTCTATTTCTTAACGGTTGCCATGGTACGATAATGCTTAATTTGACTGAATCCTTTTTAAGAAGAAAAAAGAAGCAATATTGTTCAGTGGACTATTGCTGTCAGAAGCACTGACAGCAATATTCCACCAAGGCCAAGGAGAGACTGTGTGAAACGTAAGGTACCAGATATGACGAAAATAATTTAGGGAATAGAAACGTAGTTCATACTTTCTTAACGACTGATGATATTATTTTAACTATCAGATCTTCCTAAGTATGAAATAACTCAGGCATTACAATTCCTAATACAGTATAGGGCGACGGAATTGTACAAAGAATTGGGTGCACAAAAAGGTAAGAACTGCAACTAGGAGGTGGTGAGCGTAACTAAATAATAAGAGGCTCCACTTCAGTTACAATCTCGAGTTCAGAGTTAGCGCTCGCAAAAACACATCAAGACTAAACGTGAATAAAAAAGACATGTCACAGAAAACATGATAAAGCACGAAAAGGAAACGAGGCTCCCTGAGGATAATTGATAGAGATGGAAAATACTGGGACATTTTTTTAATAATAAAAGTGTGGAATTTCTTGGTTATTCTCAGTAATCTGAATATTATTTGATAAAAAATATATCAAAGAGGATGCATCTGCTTCCCAGTCTTCCGACAAAGAATGCCCGTAGAGAAAAAATGAAAAACTGAGAAGATCCAAAAAAGAAAAGATAAATATAGCTGATTACAGAAAACAACAGATAACAAAACAACTAAGTGTACATATTTATCAGCAAACTGCAATTTATACAGGTGGTATATTAATGTAATATATATATATATGTGTGTGTATGTGTGTATGTGTATGTATATATGTATACATATATATATATATATATATATATGTGTATGTATGTGTATGTATGTATGTATACATATATTACATACACACAAGCATATATACATATATATACATATATATATATATATATATATATATATATATATATATATATATATATATATATATATATATATATATATATATATATATATACTGTACATATATTCATATATAAACATACATGCATACATAGATATATGTAGGTGGGTGGGTGGGTGTGTTTGTGTGTGTTTGTGTGTGTGGTGTGGTCAGTAATCCATGCGCATGTATCTCCTTTGCATCTTAGATGCAAGATCCTATCACTTGATGGATAAAACTTGTTCTCTCACTTAATTGCTGGTTATATCATCATTCATTTATATCACGTGAAAAAATGATTTACAATGTCCACAATACTAAGTCACAATATATCTTTATGTGAAAGTTTTTTTTTTTTTTGAGGACTAATGTGGTAGGCGCATACGTGGCTCCTGACAAGGAGAGAAAAGCTACCGTCAATGGCCTACAATCCTTTTGCATTTTGGAGGGAATTTAAATCACTTGATAGCTGAAACCTACTCTCAAATTTAATTATCAGTTACATTGGCATTAACACACAAATTTATATATATATATATATATATATATATATATATATATATATATATATATATATATATATATATATATATATATATATATATATATGTGTGTGTGTGTGTGTGTGTGTGTGTGTGTGTGTGTGTGTGTGTGTGTGTTTTGCTGAACTTATTCAATTAGTTAACTGAAAACTGAAACATTAACACAACTATATTTGATCTATGGTGTGATGTGTTCTCCTCAAGTGGTGTTCAGGTAAATTTTAATGACTGAACTGAGTTGTACATAGAGGTCGTTCGGTGTTGAAACGTAAACTGACAGTAAAAGGTTTGAAAGGTGTAACAGGAGGAAATCTCGCAGTTGTAATATGAATCAATTGTCACGAGAGGGTGGAGAGTAAGATGGAAGAAAGAGAATATGAAAGGAGGTACAGTAAAAGGAACGAAAGGGGTTGCAGCTAGGGGCCGAAGGCACGCTGCAAAGAACCTTAAGTAATGCCTACAGTGCATCACATGGGGTGCACTGACGGCACTAACCCCCTAAGGGGTGAATTTTAATGATGAGCAGTACAATACTCTACACATACACTTTTTTTAGTTTTAGACCGTGAATCGTAAAAATTTTGGAAGAAATAATGCATGAATTTACCAGATGAGGAAGTGACTTTGCACTTACACAGTGCTGATAGCTGATTTATCAGTCGATCGTGAATGTTGTTCATAAATTATTATTAACTGGTGATTGATACATCGATCCTCAATGCTAAAGATGCCGAAGTCATTACAACATCGACTCTCAATCAAATAGGTTTACCCTTTTTGAACTGAATTGAATACAGAATTTAGGCCAAAGGCCAAACACTGGGACCAATGAGGTCATTCAGAGCTGAAACGGAAATTAACAGTAAATGTTCAAAAGGTTTAACAGGAGGAAAACCTCGCAGTTGCACTCTGAATCAAATGTCACGAGAGGGTGGAGAGTAAGATGAAAGAACGAGAATATGAAAGGAGGTACAGTAAAAGGAACGAAAGGGGTTGCAGCTAGGGGCCGAATTAAGGCACGCTGCAAAGAACCTTAAGTAATGCCTACAGTGCCCCGCACGAGGTACACTGACGGCAATACCCCCCTACGGGATTGCCTTTTTTATGGGGGGGTTAGGTTAGTTATTTACATAATAATATGCAGAAAGCTGGTAACACAGACGTGCCTATTTCAAAACGGAATTGTTACGGCAAAGTGAGCAAGTATATAAATTATGTAGCCAAAGCTCCTGAAGACAGCAGACCCAAATTTACTGAAACATTTGCCTAGGCATTAAAATCTTTCCAGTCTGCAATAGGTTTAATTAAAATAACTCGAAAAGGAGAATTAATTATTGTCCTGAAATGAATAATAAGTACTAGGTGTTCGTGAGTCGTATTCCGAATACAGAAATACAAGCGCACACACACACACATATATATGTATTATATGTATATATATCTTTATATATATATATATATATATATATATATATATATATATATATATATATATATATATATATATTGTATATATATATATATATATATATGTGGTTGTATATATATATATATATATATATATATATATATATATATATATATATATATATATATTATTTTTATATATCTGTTTGCTTTTTTCCCATTTTGATATGGGTTAAGCACGATGCCTTCTTTTGAAAGACTTTGATTTGGCGGTGGGGTAGGTCATGTAGCCTCGATCGGCTGCCCTGCCTGACATCGCTTAGACATATATATATATATATATATATATATATATATATATATATATATATATATATATATATATATATATATATATATATATATATATATATATATATATATATATATATATATATATATATATATATATATATATATATATATATATATATATATATATATATAATTGTAATAACCACAATGTTCTCTTAACTTCTCGAATTCTTTACACATTTGGATCTTAAGCTTTGGAGTGACAAATGTATCCAAAAAGTGTGAAGAATTCAAGAAGTTATGAGGGCTCTGTGGTTATTACAGTTACATGCTTATCTGGTAAAAAGTGACCAGTGGATTGTGTGTGTGTGTATATATATACTGTACATACGCGCCGCTCTACCACAAGTAGGAAGCAGAGCAGCAGCAGCAGCAGCAGCAGCAGCAGCAGCAGCGAGGAGAAACAAGACGAAAACAAGAATGAGAAGCAGTCAGTCGCGCGGGACTGGATCTGCATGGTGCCGCGCATGGCGTGGTATCGCATTACAGGATAAATATTTAGCAAGGTGGGGGCTGCTGGGTGGAATATATATATGCTTTTAAGGGTCGCTCTCGTACTTAATCCGTGAGTGATGTCTCTCAGTTTTCTCTTCGTATTTTCTTTCGCGTATTTGTTCGGTCTGTGAGTCTAGTGTCTAAATATCAGTCTATTCTTCTTTTTTTAATATTTCATCTTTGTTTGTAGCTACAAGATCATGTCTGCTGTCACATTCTGCTTAATGTTTCTCAGTTTTCTCTTCGTGTTTCCGTTCGATCTGTGAATCTAGTGTCTAAAAATAATAAATTCTGCTTTTATTATTATTATTATTATTATTATTATTATTATTATTATTATTATTATTATTATTTCATGCTTACTTAAGGTTACAAGACCAGGCGATTTGTCTTTTTTCTTCTTCTTCTTTTTTTGTGCAGACGTCTCCGAGCCTGGACACCCTTCCTCTCATCACCCTGGGTGGAAAATGAGCGTTCGCTTGTCATGTCTCCTGTCACATACTACTTCCTCTCCTCTCCCTTTCCTTCCCTCCTCGCTTCCCCTCTGTGCCGTTCCTCGGGCGCTTTCGGGAGCCGGGTGACACAATACATGTGTTAGGGATTATCTAAACACCGCGTCGCCCGCCTCTCCAGCAAAATGCATATTTCAGCCGCCCGTTTTCGCCATTCATAAAGGTCACCAAGACGTTCGTCTTTCTCCTTCCTCTCCTTCTGAAAACACTCGCGTGTCTAACGGACAAGCAGTTCCACGTACTTAATCTTCCTCTATCTCTTTACAAAAAACCGCATATTTTCGTTTCTCTCCTCATAATTTACTCTCTTATCGCCCCGTTTGTCTTTTTTCACTTTCATATTTCATCTGCTTGAGATGACTGATAAACTGCCTGTCTTAATATCTGTCTCTTGTTTAGCCTTCTGTCCGTCCGTCCATCTTCATTAGCAGCGGCCTTTAAGCCCTTTACAAGCTAATCATGTGAGAACACTTCCTAGCGTAAGGGTGTCTGTGAAGGGTTCTTTGCTCGCGCGCATGCGCGCTTTCGCCTTCGTGAATGCCACTTGCTTGCTCGTATCCTTTTCGCACGTTCGTTGAGGTGTGCTTTCGTTCATCCGCCACGCGGGTTTGCTTGTGCTTGAACGTATCTTCCTTGCTTATTCTAGGTGTACCTTTACGTATCCGTCAAGGTTGCACCCTCAAGCACTTGCGCGTCTTCTTGGTAAATGGCGATATGCATCGTTCAAAATTCGTGCATGCATTTGCGTATATATTTCAAAATCGTGATGCATGCTTGCTTGTATTCTCCTTGTTCTTCGCGTATGTGTGAGCATGCATGAATGCAAAATATTCCCTTACATAAATAGAATCTACTTGTCACTTTTTACCAGATACATATGTCAATTGTATGTACAGAATATTGGTTACTTTTTACCAGACACGTACGTAACTGTAATAACTGCAATGCTCTCTTAACTTGTATCTTCCTAAGATGCCGTGAACAAATATTCTTGTGACTTGTGAGATCCTCCTTCGGTTGTATGCAACAGAAAGTTACTGGAGTTCTAACTGCTTAATTTTTCTGGTAAATTCTTGTGCTTTTTCGAATATGTTTTTTGTGTATATTTATATTCACGTTAGGTTGCTATTCAGAGAGAATTTTCTTGCATACATCCATACATATATACATGCACAGCACGTATGTATGAATGTAAGCAAGAAAATTCTCTCTGAAAATTTTTACACACACGGCGGGATTATCGACTCGTGAGTAGACAAGCCCGTCGTTCTTGAAAGCGAGAGGATTACTTGTTTATTTGTACGCGCATGTTTACATGCATGTAAGACTCGAGGTAAACAAAATTTACAAAATTCATCAACTGTTTTGTAAAAGAATCCTCGTAAAAGGCGAGACACAGTCGAGGAATGCTGTCAAGTATTCTGATTCAGTCTGTATGGTGTTGACCTTTCAGGCATATCTCTCTCACTCTTTATAATTCTGTTTTAGCTTGCCACTTAAACAGAACGTCTCTTGCTTTTAAATCTTCTCCCTTAGCAACAAAGATGATATATGTGAGGCATTTGTAATCTTTGGTGGTTCTGTTGCAAGTTTACATGTTCCATTTAATTTGGTCGAAACTATTTTTTATCAACTTTTCATGAGAGGATTTCACAGGTTTATTTTCCCATTCCTGAAGCATTTTGTGACACATTCAATACATTTGATAAATTCAGTATAAATATAAAAGAAAATACGTCTATTTCCAGTTCATAAGCATTTCTTTAAAATTCCGATACAATCATGAAATACTGTCTTTGTATGTTGCACATGTCCACAAGTGAAATCCCATTGTATATTTCAATCCCCATTTATCATAAATTTTCACTCATTTCCTTTTTAACAGAAATTTCACTATGTCTCTATTGAACATCATCTAATTTTTTGTTTATTACTATGCCTTGCACAAGGAAAAGATTCATGAATGATGAACATTTTCAGAAGTTTCTGGTCGCTATAAGCCTGCCCTGTTAACCCATAATTTATCTTGTTGGCCATTTGTTACTATGTAAGAAACACAAACATTTACTTAAAAGCAAACAATGAAAATCTTACGACTATTCTGGTTCATGAGATCAAGATGTCTATTTATTACAAATACATCATTTAGAATCTAATCCCAAATACATATGCAGCTGCCACACCAGTTACGGCTCTGCTAATCTGTGATATGGACCCTCATATTTAGAGGAGTTTGTGTTACCAAAAGTCAATGCTTAGACAAACACAAAGCAGACTCTGAGAGATACAGACACATACAGGACAGAGAGACACAAGAAAAATAAATGATCTGACATATGATTTGCGTCTTCGAAACATTATCTGCTTCCAACGTTCCGTCACGCTGGGAAAACAAAAATGACAGAGATTGGACGGAAAATGAAGAATAATAGAGTATGTCTATTACATACGAAGCAAATAAGCTTTGTTTCCAAGGGAATAACTAACAAAACTTGCTTGGAAGAAACAACAAACTGTAATTTACAAAACAGCAGAGCTTTGGTTCCGTGGGAGTAAGTAGCGAAACTTGCTTGGAAGAAAAAACAAACCGTAATTTACAAAACAGCAGAGCTTTGGTTCCGTGGGAGTAAGTAGCGAAACTTGCTTGGAAGAAAAAACAAACCGTAATTTACAAAACAGCAGAGCTTTGGTTCCATGGCAATAAGCAGCAAACCTTGCTTGGAAGACACTACAAACCGTAATTTACAAAATAGCAGAGCTTTGGTTCCGTGGCAATAAGCAGCAAACCTTGCTTGGAAGACACTACAAACCGTAATTTGCAAAATAGCAGAGCTTTGGTTCCGTGGCAATAAGTAGCAAAACTTGCTTGGAAGAAACTACAAACCGTAATTTACAAAATAGCAGAGCTTTGGTTCCGTGGGAATAAGTAGCAAAACTTGCTTGGAAGAAACTACAAACCGTAATTTACAAAATAGCAGAGCTTTGGTTCCGTGGGAATAAGTAGCAAAACTTGCTTGGAAGAAACTACAAACCGTAATTTACAAAATAGCAGAGCTTTGGTTCCGTGGGAATAAGTAGCAAAACTTGCTTGGAAGAAAATACAAACCGTAATTTACAAAATAGCATAGCTTTGGTTCCGTGGGAATAAGTAGCAAAACTTGCTTGGAAGAAACTACAAACCGTAATTTACAAAATAGCAGAGCTTTGGTTCCGTGGGAATAAGTAGCAAAACTTGCTTGGAAGAAACTACAAACCGTAATTTACAAAATAGCAGAGCTTTAGTTCCGTGGGAATAAGTAGCAAAACTTGCTTGGAAGAAACTACAAACCGTAATTAACAAAATAGCAGAGCTTTGGTTCCGTGAGAATAAGTAGCAAAACTTGCTTGGAAGAAACTACAAACCGTAATTAACAATATAGCAGAGCTTTGGTTCCGTGGGAATAAGTAGCGAAACTTGCTTGGAAGAAACTACAAACCGTAATTTACAAAATAGCAGAGCTTTGGTTCCGTGGGAATAAGTAGCAAAACTTGCTTGGAAGAAACTACAAACCGTAATTTACAAAATAGCAGAGCTTTGGTTCCGTGGGAATAAGTAGCGAAACTTGCTTGGAAGAAACTACAAACCGTAATTTACAAAATAGCAGAGCTTTGGTTCCGTGGGAATAAGTACCAAACTTGTTTGGAAGAAACTACAAACCGTAATTAACAAAATAGCAGAGCTTTGGTTCCGTGGGAATAAGTAGCGAAACTTGCTTGGAAGAAACTACAAACCGTAATTTACAAAATAGCAGAGCTTTGGTTCCGTGGGAATAAGTAGCAAAACTTGCTTGGAAGAAACTACAAACCGTAATTTACAAAATAGCAGAGCTTTGGTTCCGTGGGAATAAGTAGCAAAACTTGCTTGGAAGAAACTACAAACCGTAATTTACAAAATAGCAGAGCTTTGGTTCCGTGGGAATAAGTAGCAAAACTTGCTTGGAAGAAACTACAAACCGTAATTTACAAAATAGCAGAGCTTTGGTTCCGTGGGAATAAGTAGCAAAACTTGCTTGGAAGAAACTACAAACCGTAATTTACAAAATAGCAGAGCTTTGGTTCCGTGGGAATAAGTAGCAAAACTTGCTTGGAAGAAACTACAAACCGTAATTTACAAAATAGCAGAGCTTTGGTTCCGTGGGAATAAGTAGCAAAACTTGCTTGGAAGAAACTACAAACCGTAATTTACAAAATAGCAGAGCTTTGGTTCCGTGGGAATAAGTAGCAAAACTTGCTTGGAAGAAACTACAAACCGTAATTTACAAAATAGCAGAGCTTTGGTTCCGTGGGAATAAGTAGCAAAACTTGCTTGGAAGAAACTACAAACCGTAATTTACAAAATAGCAGAGCTTTGGTTTCGTGGGAATAAGTAGCAAAACTTGCTTGGAACACACTAAAAACCGTAATTTACAAAATAGCAGAGCTTTGGTTCCGTGGGAATAAGTAGCAAAACTTGCTTGGAAGAAACTACAAACCGTAATTTACAAAAAAGCAGAGCTTTGGTTCCATGGGAATAAGGAGCAAAACTTGCTTGGAAGAAAAAAACAAACCGTAATTTACAAAACAGCAGAGCTTTGGTTCCATGGGAATAAGAATCAAAACTTGCTTGGAACACACTAAAAACCGTAATTTACAAAACAGTTGAGCTTTGATTCCGTGGGAATAAGTAGCAAAACTTGCTTGGAAGAAACTACAAACCGTAATTTACAAAACAGCAGAGCTTTGGTTCCATAGCAATAAGTAGCAAAACTTGCTTGGAAGACACTACTAAACCATAATTTACAAAACAGCAGAGCTTTGGTTCCATGAGAATAAGTAGCAAAATTTAAAAAAGAAAGCAGTGCTTTGGTTCCGTGGGAGTAAGTAGCGAAAATTGCTTGGAAGAAACTACACATCGTAATTTACAAGACAGCAGAGCTTTGGTTCCATGGCAATAAGTAACAAAACTTGCTTGTAAGACACTACAAACCGTAATTTACAAAACAGAAGAGCTTTGGTTCCATGGGAATAAGTAACAAAACTCCATGGGAGAAACAACAAACCGTAATTTACAAAATAGCAGAGTTTTGATTCCGTTGGAATAAGTAGCAAAACTTGCTTGGAAGAAACTACAAACCATAATTTACAAAACAGCAGAGCTTTGGTTCCGTGGGAATAAGTAGCAAAACTTGCTTGGAAGAAACTACAAACCATAATTTACAAAACAGCAGAGCTTTGGTTCCGTGGGAATAAGTAGCAAAACTTGCTTGGAAGAAACAACAAACCGTAATTTACAAAACAGCAGAGCTTTGGTTCCGTAACAATAAGTAGCAAAACTTGCTTGGAAGAAACAACAAACCGTAATTTACAAAACAGTAGAGCTTTGGTTCCGTGGGATTAAGTAGCGAAACTTGCTTGGAAGAAACTACAAACCGTAATTTACAAAACAGCAGAGCTTTGGTTCCGTGGGAGTAAGTAGCGAAACTTGCTTGGAAGAAACTACAAACCGTAATTTACAAAACAGCAGAGATTTGGTTCCGTGGGAGTAAGTAGCGAAACTTGCTTGGAAGAAACTACAAACTGCAATTTACAAAACAGCAGAGCTTTGGTTCCGTGGGAATAAGTAACAAAACTTGCTTGGAAGAAACTACAAACCGTAATTTACAAAACAGCAGAGCTTTGGTTCTGTGGGAATAAGTAGCAAAACTTGCTTGGAAGAAACTACAAACCATAATTTACAAAACAGCAGAGCTTTGGTTCCGTGGGAGTAAGTAGCGAAACTTGCTTGGAAGAAACTACAAACCATAATTTACAAAACAGCAGAGCTTTGGTTCCGTGGGAGTAAGTAGCGAAACTTGCTTGGAAGAAACAACAAACCGTAATTTACAAAACAGCAGAGCTTTGGTTCCGTGGGAGTAAGTAGCGAAACTTGCTTGGAAGAAACTACAAACCGTAATTTACAAAACAGAAGAGCTTTGGTTCCAAGGGAATAAGTAACAAAACTCTGCTTGGAGAAACTACAACCCGTAATTTACAAAATAGCAGAGCTTTGGTTCCATGGGAATAAGTAGCAAAACTTGCTTGGAAGAAACTACAAACCGTAATTTACAAAACAGAAGAGCTTTGGTTCCGTGGGAGTAAGTAGCGAAACTTGCTTGGAAGAAACTACAAACTGTAATTTACAAAACAGTAGAGCTTTGGTTCCGTGGGAGTAAGTAGCTAAACTTGCTTGGAAGAAACTACAAACCGTAATTTACAAAACAGAAGAGCTTTGGTTCCAAGGGAATAAGTAACAAAACTCTCTGGGAGAAACTACAACCCGTAATTTACAAAATAGCAGAGCTTTGGTTCCATGGGAATAAGTAGCAAAACTTGCTTGGAAGAAACTACAAACCGTAATTTACAAAACAGAAGAGCTTTGGTTCTGTGGGAGTAAGTAGCGAACTTTGCTTGGAAGAAACTACAAACTGAAATTTACGAAACAGTAGAGCTTTGGTTCCATGGCAATAAGTAGCAAAACTTGCTTGGAAGAAACTACAAACCGTAATTTACAAAATAGCAGAGCTTTGATTCTGTGGGAATAAGTAGCAAAATTTACTTGGAGGAAACTACAAAACAGTAATTTACAAAACAGCAGAGCTTTGGTTCCGTGGGAGTAAGTAGCAAAACTTTTTGGAAGAAACTACAAACCGAAATTTACAAAACAGCAGAGCTTTGGTTCCGTGGGAGTAAGTAGCAAAACTTGCTAGACGAACCTGCAAACCGTAATTTACAAAATAGCAGAGCTTGGTTCCGTGGGAGTAAGTAGCAAATATGCGCGGAAGAAACTGCAAACCATAATTTAAAAAACAGCAGAGCTTTGGTTGAAATACAAACTGTAATTTACAAGACATCAGAGCTTTGGTTGGTACTACAAACTGTAATTAACAAGACATCAGAGCGTTGGCTGAAACTACAAACTCTAATTTACAAGACATCAGAGCTTTGGTTGATACTACAAACTGTAATTTACAAGACATCAGAGCTTTGGTTGATACTACAAACTGTAATTTACAAGACATCAGAGCTTTGGTTGGTACAAACTGTAATTTACAAGACATCAGAGCTTTGGTTGGTACTACAAACTGTAATTTACAAGACATCAGAGCTTTGGTTGATACTACAAACTGTAATTTACAAGACATCAGAGCTTTGGTTCGTGCTACAAACTGTAATTTACAAGAACTCAGAGCTATGGTTGATGCTACAAACTATAATTTACAAGACATCAGAGCTTTGGTTGATACTACAAACTGTAATTTACAAGACATCAGAGCTTTGGTTGGTACTACAAACTGTAATTTACAAGACATCAGAGCTTTGGTTGAAACTACAAAACGTAATTTACAGGACATCAGAATCTTGGTTGAAACTACAAACTGTAAATTATAAGACATCAGACTTTGGTTGAAACTCCAAACTGTAATTTACAAGACATTAGAGCTTTGGTTGAAACTACAAACTAATTTACAAGACATCAGAGCTTTGGTTGGTACTACAAACTGTAATTTACAAGACATCAGAGCTTTGGTTGATGCTACAAACTGTAATTTACAAGACATCAGAGCTTTGGTTGGTACTATAAACTGTAATTTACAAGAAATCAGAGCTTTGGTTGATACTACAAACTGTAATTTACAAGACATCAGAGCTTTGGTTGATACTACAAACTGTAATTTACAAGACATCAGAGCTTTGGTTCGTGCTACAAACTGTAATTTACAAGACATCAGAGCTTTGGTTGATGCTACAAACTATAATTTACAAGACATCAGAGCTTTGGTTGATACTACAAACTGTAATTTACAAGACATCAGGGCTTTGGTTGGTACTACAAACTGTAATTTACAAGACATCAGAGCTTTGGTTGAAACTACAAACTGTACTTTACAGGACATCAGAATCTTGGTTGAAACTACAAACTGTAATTTACAGGACATTAGAATCTTGGTTGAAACTACAAACTGTAATTTATAAGACATCAGAGCTTTGGTTGGTACTACAAACTGTAATTTACAAGACATTAGAGCTTTGGTTGATACTACAAACTAATTTACAAGACATTAGAGCTTTGGTTGGTGCTACAAACTGTAATTTACAAGACATCAGAGCTTTGGTTGATACTACAAACTGTAATTTACAAGACATCAGAGCTTTGGTTGATACTACAAACTGTAATTTACAAGACATCAGAGCTTTGGTTGGTGCTACAAACTGTAATTTACAAGACATCAGAGCTTTGGTTGATGCTACAAACTATAATTTGCAAGACATCAGAGCTTTGGTTGATACTACAAACTGTAATTTACAGGACATTAGAATCTTGGTTGAAACTACAAACTGTAATTTATAAGACATCAGAGCTTTGGTTGGTACTACAAACTGTAATTTACAAGACATTAGAGCTTTGGTTGAAACTACAAACTAATTTACAAGACATTAGAGCTTTGGTTGGTGCTACAAACTGTAATTTACAAGACATCAGAGCTTTGGTTGATACTACAAACTGTAATTTACAAGACATCAGAGCTTTGGTTGATACTACAAACTGTAATTTACAAGACATCAGAGCTTTGGCTGGTGCTACAAACTGTAATTTACAAGACATCAGAGCTTTGGTTGATGATACAAACTATAATTTGCAAGACATCAGAGCTTTGGTTGATACTACAAACTGTAATTTACAAGACATCAGAGATTTGGTTGGTACTACAAACTGTAATTTACAAGACACCAGAGCTTTGGTTGAAACTACAAACTGTAATTTACAGGACATCAGAATCTTGGTTGAAACTACAAACTGTAATTTATGACATCAGAGCTTTGGTTGAAACTACAAACTAATTTACAAGACATTAGAGCTTTGGTTGAAACTACAAACTAATTTACAAGACACCAGAGCTTTGATTGAAACAACAAACTGTATTTTACAAGACATCAGAGGACTGGTTGAAACTACAACCGTAATTTATACAACAGAGCTTTAGGTGAAACTACAAACTGTAATTTTCAAAATAGCAGAGTTTGATTCCGTGAGAATAAGTATCAACTTTGCATGTAATTTACAACACACTGGAAAACGCATAAAAGCGATCTTATACCAAACCCCTCGTATCCGGAAATGTATAATCTACGTTAAAAGATTGATCATCTACTTTGTATGGTATCAAGTCAATTTCATGACTAATACACTTTGAAAATTTACTTTGGAACTTTTCTGGAAGTCATTGCCTTAAAAATAAGTAAAAACTGCGCCGAAGTGTCTTCAGCGCAATCGAGTTTCCTGTACAGTGTATAATCAAGGCCACCGAAAATAGATCTATCTTTCGGTGGTCTCGGTATAATGCTGTATGAGCCGCAGCCCATGAAACTTTAACCACGGCCCGGTGGTGGTCTATCCTATATCGTTGCCAGAGGCACGATCATGGCTAACATTAACCTTAAATAAAAACTACTAAGGCTAGAGGGCTGCAATCTGGTATGTTTGATGATTGGAGGGTGGATGATCAACATACCAATTTGCAGCCCTCTTGCCTCAATAGTTTTTAAGATCTGCGGGCGGACAGAGAAAGTGCGGACAGAAAAAAGTGCGGACAGAGTAAAGTGGGGACGGACATACAATAGTTTTCTTTTACAGAAAAATAACCAGAGAGAAAATGCTGTCACTAGGGAAGCGGTCGTAAGGAAATGAGGTGGTCGCACAGGCGCCAGACCTAATTACAGATTTTAATGTCACAATGGTTTCCCTTAACAGGTCGTTGACCTTCGGGTTTTGCATCAATTTCATTTTGGTGAAAGGGAATTTGACAATTTTTTTTTTCTGAGAAAACGATTATGGCAAATTTATTTACAGATTCGATCACTGAGCAATGATAAATTGTCTCCATCAATGCTTTTCCCAGTCTCTTCTATTTCAGCAGCAGGTCAAAACTTGAACTGCAATGCCAGAATCGGTTGACCTCCCTTGTCCCAACACTCCAAACACCTCCCCATTCCAATCCCCTACCCCCGCCCCAAAAAAAAAAGTATCAACAGGCCGACGGAATGAAGGCCTAATGACTTGTGGTGAAAAGTCGAAGTGGATTTTCATAACCGTGATATTTAACAGCAGTCAAGTAGTTAATACACTTGACTCACTAGCAAAAACACATGGGTTCGATCACCGATTGGGATGCAGTGATAAATGGACATCTGCAAATAAAATTGTTAAAATTGTGCTAATGTTCACCTGAGCATCGAATAATATAACTAACTGGTCACTAGGCGATTGCGGTAGTTCGTAACCAACGTGCAGACGGTCATTGTGGAAGCAACTTCATCGCACATTTTTTTGAGTTAACACTCTCAGGGGCCCCCTATACGTAGGGAATATATGTGTATATATGCACCGAACATACACACACATATATATATATATGTGTGTGTGTATGAAATGTAAACAACGCGATATAATCAACAAACGATATCATAACTTATCACAACCGGAAATAACAAAAATGAAAAAAAATCTAATAAAAAGGAAAGATGAATGATAAGCAAATCTGAAAGATAGTGAACAAGCTATAAGGCACACGAGGATAATACACAAAAATGAACAAACCGTGATGAAATCAACGAAGGGAATAAAATAAAGAAAAATGAAAAACTGTAAAAATATATATAAAAAAAAGTTCTGACAACAAAGTGAACAGGTGTAGAAAGGAACACGAACTGGCGAAAGGAAATTTTGTTAGCGAATAAAGAAACTAAAAGATCGGCAAGGGAATGAAATATAGGAGCAAAGAAAGAAAGAAAAACTCAACAAGTAAAAGGGATGAATGAGAAGGTTTTCAACTGGTCCACTTGTACACACTTTGGACCAGGCAATGCCAGGAGGAGGAGGAGGAGGAGGAGGAGGAGGAGGAGGAGGAGGAGGAGGAGGAGGAGAAAAAGGAAGGAAGGTTGAATTTAAGGAAAAAAAGAAGAAAAGGAAAAATTAAGAAAAATAAGAGAAAGAGGGGCCTACGCAGAAGAAAGAAGAGAGAGAAAGGCAATGAGAAATGGAAGGATAAAGTTGAGGAGAAGAGGAGGGAGATTAATGAAAAATCACGATGAAGAATGGCGGAATGAAGTAGAGAGGATGGAGACAAAAGTAAAATAAGCAAAAATCAAGATAAAAAGAAAGGCATTATATAAGGGAAAATTTAAAAAAGGAATGTAGCAAAATTAGCAAGACATAATGTTAAATGGATACGAACACTAAAAACAAGAGAAAAAAAATAGATGAGAGAGAGAGAGAGAGAGAGAGAGAGAGAGAGAGAGAGAGAGAGAGAGAGAGAGAGAGAGAGAGAGAGATCTTCTTTAACAGCTATTTAAAGATTCGGCATGAATGAATATTTTTTAACTAAAATAAATGAGCAAACCTCATACACATAATGTGACTGCCCCAAAAGTAAGGCTTCGACCAAGAGAGGCATCGATAAATCTAAAACTTTTTTTTTTAACTTCTATAAGAGATCAATCAAAAATCAATCTGGCGTAATGAAAGGTCGCCACTGTCTCTCGATTAAAAGCGCTGATAAACTCCATCCCTGGTTTCAATTAGCGACCAACCGTTCTGAAGAGCGACACAGGGGCATATCCTTTGTTTGGGCATAAAGTGTAGGTCGCCCACCTCCACCCCCCACCCCTCTCGGTGCTTGAAATTGCCCTGGTGTCAAGATGGTAATCATGTTTCCAAATGGGTGGGCACGAATTCTCATGGACATTCATGGATAATTCTCAATTTAAAATCAGTCGCGAACTGAGACAAATGAAGATCGTAAGGATTGGAT
>NC_089743.1:65682113-65697113 GCF_040412425.1 Macrobrachium rosenbergii
ATATATATATATATATATATATATATATATATAAAACCAAACAGTATTAAAGATGATACATACGAGGTTAAAGAAAATTACAGATTTGATTGGACTGACTTTTACCATAGTTGCTATTTATTTTTACATTGTTTTTCAAATTATTTTTCATCAATTTTACTATGGAAATACTATATTTGTCCCTGTTTCACTCTTTTTCTAACTAATAATTTTTCCCCTCTTCACTTTTTAAAAAACTGGTGTCACAAGTATGAATCTTAATATAGCAAATGACAATAATACTTCACTGTATTGATAATTGAGCAAGTAAAAAATGCGCCGAAGTTTCTTCGGCGCAATCGAGTTTTCTGCACAGCCGCTACAGCGTATAATCAAGGCCACCGAAAACAGATCTTTCGGTGGCCTCGGTATAGTGCCTTATGAACAGCGGACCATGAAACTATAACCACTGCCCTGTGGTGGCCTATCTTATATCGCTGCCAGAAGCACGATCATGGATAAATTTAATCTTAAATAAAATAAAAACTAAGGAGGCTATAGGGCTGCAATTTGGTATGTTTGATGATTGGAGGGTGGATGATCAACATACCAATTTGCAGCCCTCTAACCTCAGTAGTTTTTATTTTATTTAAGGTTAAAGTTAGCCAAAAATACTTTAAATATATAGAAATATATATATTTAAGATCTGAGGGCGGACAGAAAAAAGTGCGGACGGACAGACAAAGCCGGCACAATATTTTCATTTTACAGACAACTAAAAACGGCATAATTACTTCACAGCATTGATAACTAGAGAATCATAAGGTCAACAAGAAAGCATGCGACCGCAACAAAAGACGAACAAACAACGTTGTTTTCGAAAGTTATTTTTTTCTAACCATCGAGATTTCAATAAACTAAAAAATCGTCTAAGCGTTTGAATATTCGTATCAATTCCTGCGCATCACTTGAGCAGCATATGTCTGCCTCTTTCAGACAGCATTATTCACGGCTGCGCGTTTGTCATCCTGCCTTTCTCAGACGACATCATTTTTACACATTTATTTCGACAACTTTCTCGGTTTCTTGAGCAAACACTCTTGATTTGATTTTTTAAGGGGTCGCATAAAAAAAAAGTTGAACCAGGTGCCTGGGACTTTTTTTTTTTATCTTTTCTTTTTACTGCATTTAAGAATATATAATTTAGGCCAAAGGCCAAGCGCTGGGACCTTTAAAGTCATTCGGTACTGAAACTGAAATTGAGAGAAGAAATCAATTGTTAGGAGAGGGTGGAAAGTAAGATGGAAGAAAGAGAATATGAAAGGAGGCACAGTTAAAGGAACGAAAGGGGTTGCAGCTAGGGGTCAAAGGAACGCTGCAAAGAACTTTATGTAATGCCTACAGTGCACCGCGTGAGGTGCACTGACGGCACTACAAAACACTTGATTTTTTTTAAGGGGTCCCATCAAAAAAATTGACCCAGGTGCCTGGGGCTTTTTTTTCATCTTTTCTTTTTACTGCATTTAAGAACATATAATGTAGGCCAAAGGCCAAGCGCTGGGACCTTTAAGGTCATGCAGCGCTGAAACGGAAATTGACAGTAAAAACGTATTAAAGGTGTAACAGGAGGAAATATGAACAGAGGTACAGTAAAAGAAATGAAAGAGGTTGCACCTAAGCGCCGAGGGGACGCTGCAAAGAACCTGAAGTAATGCCTACAGTGCACCGCATGAGGTGCACTGATGTAGCACCTCCCTCTCCCCCTACGGGGTTTACTGCATTTAAATTTCTCTCTCAAGTAGCAGGCATTATGTCTCATCAGCCGGCATCCTTCATAAGTCTCTGTTTAGTTGGCTGATTCAGCCAGCATCATGTTCGTTTCAGTGCGTCTGGCTGTCATTGCCGCCTACCTAAGACAAGATGTCTGTCGGCCTATTTTATGGGGGGAATCACGTGTGCGTGTCGGCCCGTCTTGACTATTTGTCTAACATTTCGTATAAGTCTCTCTGCCTAATTAAGTCGGACACGACGCACATGCCCCTATTTGCAAATCTCGTGCCTTGGACATCATCTAAGTGTCAGTCTTTTCACTCTGAGTTTATGCCCACCAGCCGCCGTTCTTCAGCCTTCTAGCCTGACAATGCTCACAGTTCTTTACTCTTTCTTCAGTCTTTCTTCTGCAGGCTGCGTCTCGCCCGCTATTTATTCCGCATTTTCTTTCTAATGCGCTTGTCATCTCTTCAATCCCCGAGAATTGGCCTGACCTTTTATTGATCTGATGGGCTTGGTCACATAGCAAGAGGTCATTTGCTAAATTTGTTACGTGCGTGCTACGTGCGTATGCGCGCCTGCATTCCAAAAGGTAATGTCTTCCACTTTTTTTTTATCTTGTAGTTTTTTTATATGCACTCTGGAACATCTCTAAGCAACGGTATTAACATCAACACCATCGTCACCATCATCATCATCATCATCAATGCCATTAAGAACACCATCATCAATCTTCTATGTAACCTTTCACCTTTTCAGAACATCACCCAGCAGCTGTGTAATATAACTCCTGCCAATCATTTCTCAAGCACTTAAAATTCCCGCTGAGAGAGAGAGAGAGAGAGAGAGAGAGAGAGAGAGAGAGAGAGAGAGAGAGATCGGTGTCAACCTGTCTGAATCGATATGTCTCGAGTGTGTTTATGTGTCTCTTTTACTCTGCTAATCGGACCTGTTACTGATCTCCCACCTCCCGTCCGTGTTTTTCTCTCCCCCACCCCGACCCCCCACCGCCGTCAGAGCGTCTAAAAATAAACAGATCTCGGAGTGCCTGTCCCTGCTTTCGATTGGGAGTGCCAAGTTGGGCAAAGGCGTACGAGAAAATGATCGGTGCTGCTTTCTGGCGCTGCTGACCTGTGCCGCAAGACGCCCGAGAGGTCCTGGTTCCATTTGTTATAATTTATCCGTAATAGATGAAATTATTGTGATTATGCTAGATTGTATTTTACTAGGTTTCTTCGTGATTTCTTTTCTTTTAACATTTACCTATATACAGTGGATAAAATTATTGCGATAGATTAATTATCTAGAAAACTAAAAAGATTTAATAAAATATATCTTGGCGCAGAGGTCGTGTTTCCTTTTGTTATAATGTATCTGAATAGATAAAGTTATTGTGATTTTGATTAGTTATATTATATAAATGTTTCTCAACCCGGACGATGATTGTAAAGTGAATTATCTGGGGACTCAAAAGGTAGAAAAAAAAATCTTGGCACAATGTCATTCTGCTTGTAAAAATATACCGTAACTCCCATGTAAATAAATTTCAGTATATCTTATGGATCCATAATTGTCCGAACTGATAAACGTAACCTCATTCATAAAAAAAAAAAAAAAAACTGAATCGAAACGGGTAATATTTGTAGTAAATATAAACGAAGTAAAAATTGTGCCGAAGTTTCTTCGGCGCAATCGAGTTTTCTGTACAGCGTATAATCAAGGCCACCGAAAATAGATCTATCTTTCCGTGGTCTCGGTATAATGCTGTATAAGCCGCGGCCTATGAAACTTTAACCACGGCCCGGTGGTGCCGTGGTCTATATCGTTGCTAGACGCACGATTATGGCTAACTTTAACCTTGAATAAAATAAAAAACTACTGACCCTAGAGGGCTGCAATTTGGTTTGTTTGATGATTGGAGGGTGGATGATCAACCTACCAGTTTGCAGACCTCTAGCCTCAGTAGTTTTTAAGATCAGAGGGCGGACAGAAAAAGTGCGGACAGACAAAGCAGGCACAATAGTTTTCTTTTCAGATAACTAAAATTATAGTCATAATAAGACCACTCACGTCGAGGTTCTAATTGCAAGTCTAATCGGTAATGAATTTAAGAAAATCTAGCGATAAAATATCTTAGGAAAACTGTAAGTTAAGATGGAAGAGAAACGAACTTGAGAGAAAAAATAAGTATCGTAAAGACGCTGTGGTTATAACTACTTTGCTTGACTACTCTGGCGAACTACTGAATACTGGTGATAAAAACACAAGCAAGTTTGACCATTCAAATTCTGTCAAGTGGGTGTGCATTTACTGAAAGGAATGGAATGGAATACAGAATTTAGGCCAAAGGCCAAGCGCTGGGGCCTATGAGGTCATTCGCCGCTGAAACGAAATTGAGAGAAGAAAGGTTTGGAAGGTGTAACTGGAGGAAAACCTCGTAGTTGCACTATGAAACAATTGGTAGGAGATGGTGGATAGCAGGATGGAAGAGAGAGAATAGGAATGGAGTTACAGCGAAGAGGAATGAAAGGGGTTGCTGCGAAGAACCTTAAGTAACCCCTACAGTGCACCAGGAAAGGTGCACTGACGGCACTACCCTGTTACGTGGTGCACTTACTGAAAGGTTGTCCAGAAGTGGAGAAATATTTGAGACAGTGAGGGTCAGTGTAATTACCAGAACGGTATGACGTTACGAAAGTGATTACTGATTTTTAAATTACAAACACAATTGAAAGCAATGAAAAGCAGGTACGATTGACTGATTTACTGATTTATAGATTTTAGGTCTATGCCAAGCACTGGGGCAACTAAGGCCATTCAGCGCTGAAACGGAAACTGACAGTGAAACGGTTTGAAAGGTGTAATAGGAGGAAAACCTTGCAGTTGCACTATGAATCAATTGTTAGGAGAAGGTGGACAGTAAGATGGAAGAAAGAGAATATGAACGGAGGTACAGTAAAAGAAATGAAAGCAGTTGCAGCTAGTGGCCGAAGGGATGCTGCGAAGAACCTCAAGTAACGCCTACATTGCACCGCATGAGGTGCAATGACGGCACTTCTCCCCTACGGAGAAAGCAAGTACGATGACAAAATGGTAAACGAGAAAATTGTATGACCTGGTGAATGTCGTTGAAAATACCGAGTGTTGCTCTTTGTAAGAAAAGTAGGGGCAATAAGTTGGGCAAAACCTAATAGTATTATTTACTATTAATCCTCCTACATTTCTTCATGCAAAATGTGCCATATCAATAAACAAAAAGGCAGATATCTCTTTGATGTAAAATAAAAAGACAGAGCAGATTGCCAAAAACTGTTTAAGAACCGTTTCTTTATAACATTCCAACAAAACGACGGGACATCCTACCACGGTCGGTCACAAGCCCTAAGAAACATCGCACCTCGGAAAAGCCAGGCAAAAACCCACCAAGAGATCCAAGGTGTTGCGGTGCCCTTATTAGTTACAGATGTTAAGCCTCCAGCCACACGTAGCGTCGTTACACATCCTCGAGCTCCATATGGCCGTGAAATTGACATCCCCGTATGAGCTTTTGATTCAGAAAAGACGGAGAAAGGTTAAAAAATTGAATAAAATATGAGCACAAGACTTGATATAGGATGACTGGTGAGTATACAGAAGCATGTCGCTTTTCAATCTGAAATCGATGATTTGTATGATGATGATCATTAATAATAATAATTCGATACATTAATAACCGCTATGACAGCCATTTTGTGTTCATATATTAAATTATTCGATCCTGTTTTCTACAGCTGCTGTTTCGGACACTGTTCCAACGAGCTCAAGGAAAATTTTCCATCTAATAACACATGAATCTTTAACATTCGTTGAGCGACTTAATCCCAGATTTATTCCAAGGAAATCGATTGTTTCTCTTCGTCTGTTACAAAGCTCTGAAAGTCTCTTCCTGCCTCTGTGTTCCCTGACTCTTTATAACCTAGCCTCGTTTTTATAGGAGTTAGTTAAGCTCTTCGGACTACCCATCAATCACCAGTATGCCTTTTTTTCAGGATCTGGGAAATTACAGAACATTTGGTTGCTCTTCCTACTGGCTTTTCCGCGTAAAAAAAATATTGGTACTTTATTAAACTTTCTAGTTTTCCCAAATTTCATAGGAAATAATAAAAAAAAAATTAAATTACCGACCAAAATAATAATTGATAACACAGGAAAAAGCTGATTTAACTGTGATATGTCCGCTCTCATATTTTTTTGCCTTTTTGCCGATATTTAGTCTTTCGGAAATCGAATCAGCTTTCGGCAGCTTTCGATGATGTTGCAATTTCATCATTAATAAAAATAAGCGTGGTAAATAAACTACTACACAGCTAAAAATAAACTGATTCAGTTACAATACAACTGAAATCGATTCCATTAAAAAATTAACATGCAAATCATTCCGCGGTTTTTGCCTGACTCGGAGGGTACTAATTATAATTGTTCTTGAAGAGGGAGTTGGTTGGGTAGGTGGAGAGCCGGGGGGAGGGCGTTACATAAGAGTTCCTTTGGCACTTTCATTCCCCGATCAAGGCTCTATGATGTCGCAAAGTTCACAGCTCTGCCTACAAAACTGTGAAAATTAATTCACATGAAAATCCGAATATGAATAATCTAAGCAATTAGAAAATACCCATAGTAGCATGAGTCTTAAAATGGAGAAACAAATCCACGGCTATGTACAGTATATGTACGCATTTAAAAATAAAACTGTACATAAAGCTATCTGTACAGTTTTATCTTTAAATATATGTACGTATACATACTGTGGATTTGTTTCTCCAATATAAGCAATACCAATAGCACTTGCACACTGAGAATGAAATAATCATAACGATTGTAATCAATTCGATACTCCATTAAAAAAAAGTCTCACTCTTATATATGGCTGATAGCCCAGACACATCCTTTTAGCCCCGAGGCATTCCTTCGCCTTAAAAGAATACGAATGGGTTATATTGGCTTCAATGTGGCTGGAGAGTTAATGAAATCCAGGGACGCGGTGCATTCGTAAATAGCCAGTCTTTATCGACGTGGGCCATGTTGCTGCACACACACAGGTGGGTTGGAGGAATTTGGGTCTTGCTAATGGTGTTGTTGTTGATTATAATGTAAAAAAAAATTATGGAAAGATTTTTTGGACTATAGACTTTGGGCTTAATGTTGTTGCTGTTGTTGTTGTTGATTATAATGTAAAAAACAATTATGGAAAGGTTTTTTGGACTATAGACTTTGGACTTAATATTTGTTGTTGTTGATTATAAAGTAAAAAGTATGACTTGTTACAGTTATTGTTGTTGTTACTGTTGTAATGTAAAAAAAAAAAGTATGAAAAACTTTTTTTTATGGACCATAGAGTTTGTTGTTGTTGTTGTTTGCAGTTAGTGATTTTAAGGTAAGAAGTATGAAAAGGTTTTTATGGTGATGGTGAGTTTGAAAAGTTTATTGTGACTTTACGAGTTTGAAAAGTTTATCATAAGCTGGGCAGTTTGAAACTTGTATTAACAGCTGGAGAGTTTAAAAAAAGCTTTCTAAAAGTTTGAAAAGCTTTCTTTAGACGGCCTCAGAAGTTACTTAGTATGGTCATTATAAGCCATATAACATGAAGTTTTTATTATAAGCTTGAGATTGAAATGTTTGACATAAGCTGGATAGTTTAAAAATTTATTAAATATTGTTAAGTTCAAATGTTTTTCATGAGAGACTCAGTTATAAAACTTTTGCAAAGCTTGATTCGGAAAAGGTATATTGACAACTACGAAATTTGCAAAGCACTTAGTACCTTCCAACAGTGCCTAATGCAATTCCTTATGGCATGTACAGGCTATTTTAATTTCATTTTATCTTTACTCTGAAGATAACTGTTGTTGTATTTATCATTTAAGGCATAATCTACGGCCTCGAATTAATTCAGCTACCAAAGTTTTCTTTCAATTTCCTCTTAGTTAGCTTCCTACTATTCTGTATCACCTTACCTTCAAGATATTGGCTATGACTGATAAATAGAAAAATAGTTTTTACTGAATTTCTACAATGACAGTTCTCTTTATCGACACTGAAAAGTAGTCCGGTCCAAAAGAGCTAATCTATTGGCACAAATGTCTCCTAGTTAAATCTAATGTAAAATTATATAAATTAAAGTAAAAAAGGCGCGGAAGTTTCTTCGGCGCAATTCAGTTTTCTGCACAGCGTATAATACTGTAAGAAACTCTCGATGTGATGCAGTATGAAAATCTCAGCCACGACCGGGCAGCGCTCAGGTGCTTCCCAGATGCGGTTAAGTGAAGATGTGTCGGCTGCTGGCACCTCTAACGGTGCCAGACGCACGATCCACATTGCTAACCTTAACCGTAAATAAAATAAAAACTACTGAGGCTAGAGTGTTGCAATTTGGTATGTCTGACGATTGGAGGGAGGATGATCAACATCCAATTTGCAGCCCTCTAGCCTCAGTAGTTTTTAAGATCTGAGGGCGGACAGAAAAAGTGCGGACGGACAGACAAAGCCGGCACAATAGTTTTCTTTTACAGAAAACTACGAGAGGACAAAGGAGAATTATGCTTAGCATGAATCAGGTAGATGAATCCTCCCTTGGTAGAGAAAAAAAAAATACATGACAACTCATCAGATATATTGCCTTCGACATTCTTCTGCCTAAAATTTCCTACACCAGCCAAAGTT
This sequence comes from Macrobrachium rosenbergii, assembly GCF_040412425.1. NCBI lineage: Eukaryota > Metazoa > Arthropoda > Malacostraca > Decapoda > Palaemonidae > Macrobrachium > Macrobrachium rosenbergii. The sequence continues at coordinate 65,690,560 of NC_089743.1, forward strand.
TCATCAAGGAGTCTTATCCCGTAATGGGGATGGAAGGAGAGGTGTCCCAACTCCACATAAAAATAACAACAAAATTTACAGTTTCGGTCAAATTGGGATATGTATTATTTTTGTTCTGGACATGTTATCATTCTCATTTTTGAGATGATTCAAATGAAAAAACCTTTAGTCCTTTTTTTTTTTAATCTTGGACCGCAAATTGAACCTTATTCAGATTTGTCTGCCGATGAATAGTTAGTCATTGTTATCCCATCAATGGGTGAGAAGATACAAGTGGACACAATCAAAAGGTCAAGAGGAAACTCCATGGGCTAAAGGCGTTGTAAAATTGTAAAACAAAACAGTCAAAACCGGTTGCATTACGTGGCGTTAAACTTTTTAGCTAAAAATACAGTTTCAGTGAGATTGACTGGTTGCACACAGGTTTTGCCGTGTTAGCTAATGGCGGGGCTGGACATTATTGCTTATCTTGTAACTCGTACTTTGATGGGATAACAATAATAAGGAGCAATATATATATAATATATCTATATATAACCATTAATTTGCGCAAGATTTAGATAGATAAGTTTTAGATAAATCATCTCAAAATGAATAAATAAAAAAATAATGCGTATCCGAATTTGACCGAAACTGTAATAATACCAAGATAACAACAAAATTTACCGCTTATTGATGCACTCACGTCTGATTTCAATTAGGAACCAGTTAAATCATTATTCACGGACATGATCGTCGTCTTCGTCTCATACGGTGGATATTTTGAGATTTTAAAACACTTTGAATATAAACCTTTTAGTTCTGGGTTGACTCGAATTTTTTATTTTTTAAATAACCAGGACCGCGACAGATAAACCTTATTCAGATTCTGTCTGGCAAGATTAGTTAGTCATCGACGCCTTTTACTTATCTTGATGATGGGTGAGGAAGACAACGTGGACGCAGACAAAAGGTCAAGAGGAAATACTGCATGGGCTGAAAGGCGTTGTAATTTTGGTAAAACAAAACACTGAAAATTCGTTTGCATTATTCGTCTTAAAATTTTTTTCCGTTAATAAAAAACTGATTCAAAACCGAGGATTATATTATGTATGCACACAGGTAAAAAATTCAAATATCAAATGCATTTAAAAACTTGGAAGGGCATGTAAAAATATAGAGTCAAACACACTAGTATATAAATATATATATATATATATATATATATATATATATATATATATATATATATAAAAAGATATATATTCATAGATAGATAGATAGATAGATAGATAGATAGATAGATAACCTATGTACACACGTGCATACATATCGTGAAACTGACATAAGCGGACGTACTGAATGCGACAAAGCGGGGACTAAAATAAAAAGAGGTTATACACCTTGTTTTTAGCACTTGCATTGAAAGCAATATAGTCAACTTCAGAAGAGAAAAAAGACAAGAGAGATAAAAGGGAGGAGCGCACGGTACATAAAATGCTAATAAACGGTGGATATATTTAAGATGATTATGTGTCAAACACAGTAAAACAGACAAGGGCCACTAAATCGTGTTATGAATTAGACGTGAGATTTTTTGTTTGTAACCAATTAACATATACTGTGATGAAACAGAATCCATGGCATACGAAACTACAAGAATAACTAAGCACGTATGAGCTTAATTATAACATTTTTTGTTAAATATTCGGAATATACATGAACGGATGGAAGGATGCACTGTTCCAAAATCAGAAGGAAGAAATAATGAAAGCAAACTGCGTTCATGGAAGAATTCGAATATTTTAGATCTAAATTCAACTGAACTTTCACTGAAGATGGACACTACTCGCTGAATTTCCCTACAGAAAATAAAAACCAAATTCGCAATATACAAAAACATGGGAACAAAACCGAAGGGACATATATTACATCTAACAGGAAAAAGTACAAAGATCCCAAAAATATGGCAGTCAAAATCCGGAAGGAGGGCGAGGAAAAAAATATCACAGAGTACAAAGAGAATGTCACAATAAAGAGAAAGAAGAAATCCCTTGGGCAAAATACCTGACCAAATATTCATACAGAAAGGCGAAACCCCGTGGGCAAAATCTCTGACAAAAGATTGAAGACTTTCAAAAGGCAACAAAATTGAAATCTAGAGCCAAATGGATGAAACATTAAATCACAAAATGCTCCCCACAGTTAAGAAATAACAAAGGAATACTAAATGACGTGGTATGTGTACCAAGTAATTGCCGCAGTGTCATTTGCAGAATCAACATAACACAAAGATTTACTTGTCAGATATTTAGAAATAAGCACAACGAATGTTTCCAGCCTAAAGTATGGGAGAGATCACTAGTTAAATCAGAGGAAAAAGCAAAAATAGGAAATGTAACCCATCATGGAGAACAACTGTAAATATATAGCAATTAACAATGCTGGTAAGTAAGTGAATACACGGTACCCAATTATGTAACAAGAGCCCACGAGGTATTAAAAATCTGTATAACTTATAGACATTTAAGAAGAAAGTAGAGATATATTACCATAAAAACCATCATGACACGGAAGAACAAGTTATTCAAGATTTACATATATTGTAACTAACACAAAATGTGTGCGTGTGTATAAGTATGTACATTATAAATAATTATATTATAAATATATATATATATATATATATATATATATATATATATATATATATATATATATATATATATATATATATTTATATATATATATATATATATATATATATATATATATATATATATATATATATATATATATTATAAATTTCATATACATCCTTCCTTTAATATCAATGGTCAGGTCAGAAATAATATGACCTCATCCTATGATACATACATACATTTATTGATATATATATATATATATATATAACTATATATATATATATATATATATATATATATATATATATATATATAATATATATATATATATATATATATATATTATATATATAAATAATTATAAATATTAGACGTTTATCGACCTCTCTTCCTTGCTTTAATCGAGTATCAAAATATTTATCTTTGTTAAAGTACCTTGAAATAATACCATGTAGGAAGAACCAAGGAGCAGGAGTTGATAATTGAATAGATCCCAACCAGTCAAAAGGAGTAGTGAATTTAGTTTAGAGGATCTAAGACGGGATAGGTTTTGCTAGGACAAACCTTATATGAAAATACTTATTTCTTAAGCTCCATTTTCTATGACCTTTTGTAGTACTGGTGAGCCTTTTAAAGTCATTTTCCAGACAATACCTACGTCCAAGCCAAGTTGGCTTGTGGGAGGAGCCGAGACCAGTGGCGACCCAAGCCCCAAGCTACCCCAAGCTTCAAAGACTGACTCAGAGTATAGGCCGACGAAGCAAGACGTGTTTCCGGGCAGTCCACTTAAGCCCCTTTGCCTCAGTCCTTTCGAACGTGGGGGAGATTTGCCATCTCAGCGAGCCAAGGACTTTTGATGCAATTGATCACTGCATTATCTCTCCCAGCGGTAAGTCGGACTTTGACAATTACTCCCAGCTCTCTTTCCCTTCATCTTAAACTCACATTTTCGTGTTTCAAGTTTCCCTCTCTTAAACAGTCACTAACTATGAAAATCCTAGCAAAACCATACCCCATTTATGAAGTCAAATATATTAAGTACAATTATAGTTGCCTGGTGGAATATGAAAATATATTATCCTCCATGGTGTTAAAGCAATTGATATTAAAGGACGTTTGTAGCTTACTGATTGTATATAATCATATGATGTGATAAAGTCATAATATGGCTGCGTGCCACAAACGCATTACACGGTATAACATGGCAGATATATATATAAATATATATATATATATATATATATATATATATATATATATATATATATATATATATATAAATATTTATAAATATATATATATAATATAAATATTTATAAATATATATTCATATATATACTGTATATATATAATATATATATATATATATATATATATATATATATATATATATATATATATATATATATATATATATATATATACATATACATATATATATATTTTATGAGGGTCATTTGGCTAATTAAGTTAATTTGTAATAGACTGGATTTGTCTAGCCTTGCCTTACCTACGGCCCACGTAATCCTGTCAATTAAGGCTAAAAGTTACCAAAACAAAAGACGGATAAGAAACATAATTAGATCAGGTCGCCAGCTGAGACCTGAGTTACTGAATATAGAGATTTATTCTAAACACATGAATTGAATCAACAACATTACTCAAAACAACTAGTTTCAACAAAGTAAAATAAAAGTGTGAACTGATTTATTATATATTAATATATATATATATATATATATATATATATATATATATATATATATATATATATATATATATATATATATATATATATATATATATATACAGTATATTTAATAATATATATATTTACAAACGTAAAAGTATATATATATATATATATATATATATATATATATATATATAAAGTAAAGTATATGTATATGAGAGAGAGAGAGAGAGAGAACGGAAGCTGATTGGAATACATGAAAGATGCTGTAGAATAATTACTCCTCTGCATAAAAGAGGTAAGAGGGATAGAGGCGAATGTAAAAAAATATATGACCTCATTATTACTAACCATGCCAGGGAATGATTTTGATTGAGAGTACAGCGGATACAGAAGTACCAACAGGGGAAGAACAGTGTAGGTTATAAAAGAGAGAAGGTATGTGGATCAAGTGATACAGTTATGTGGGAACTTGAAAGTAAAGAGAAATAGCTGTGATTGACGTAAAAGAACCCTGTATAACATTATGATAAAATTAATAGAAGAAGTGTGGAATGTATTAAGAGTGCATGGTACAGAAGAAACGTTACTGAGCGATTAAAATTTTTATGATGAAATCGAACTGTGTGCAAGAACATGCAGGCAGGCGAGTGAATGGTTTGGTGTAAAAATTGGTCCGAGAAAGTGTGTGTTATTTCTCTGTGGCTGTTCAACATATGTATGGATAAAGTGATGCACATAGTCAAAGAAAGGATAGTACATATAAGTGTACGGTTTTAGGGTAGGACAATATGGAGAGTGAAATCTTTGATGCTTGGAAACTGTACAGTGGAGATCGGGGTGAGTAAAGATAGTTTGAGACTGTTTGCAAGAAGAGACAGTTTATGATAAATGTGAGCAAGAGTAAGATTATGATGGTAAAAGGAAACCAGGAAGATGGAATAATGCATGTTATTAAATATGGTGGAAGATTTATACAAGTTTTGGAATTAAACCTTACAATTGATGGTAGGACAAGGGATGAGCATTTACAGAATAGCAGGGTGTGGGCAAAAGAGAGGACAGAGACTTAAATATTCCATGGAAACCAAGGGTGAAAATGTATGGAGGGACTGTTGAGCCAACTCCTTTACAGATGTGAAGTAGGGATGCAGAATACCACTGAAAGAATAAAGACTGAAGCTATTAAGATTAACTATTAGGATATATATTGTGTAACAATAACTGACAGGGTGAGAAATCTAGAGAAACACAAAAGTAGTAACCACAGTAACACAGATGGAAGAATAGATCAGAATATTTTGAGATGGTTTGGTCATGTGGAGAGAATGAACAATAAAAGGCTTATGAAAAGTGCATAATTCAGAAGTGTTAGGGGGAAATGAGAAAAATGCCTAGAAAGGGTTAACAGATGTACACAGAGGTGCTACAAAAGAGGTGCCCTAATAATTTGTGAAGGCTGAGTGGTGCAAAATACAGGTGCAAGACACAGAGTATATGGGGGTTGATGCGCTGCTCATGAACCTTCTGTAAACTGTAGGAAGCACCAAATGTAGTGGAAGTTTTATTACACATGGAATCCATCCATGACAGTTTTAATTGTGTAAGTGAGGGAGTAACTAATGCTTTGTTTTTAAACACATACACACACACACACACATCTTATACAGTATATAAAAGTGAATGTTTGTATGTTTATGCACTATAGAAACCGCTTGACCGATCTAGACAAAATTTGGCACATGGCCATCATTTGACCCAACTTAGATAATAGGGTAAGCTTCAAACTCGTACCCCATTCCCCTCCCCCCATCTTCATTCCCCCTTCCCTTTGTAATTTATGTGGTAACCGCTTGACTGAACTAGACAAAATTTGGAAGGTGGCCATCATTTGACCCAACTTAGATGATAGGGTAGTTTTCAAACCCATACCCCCTTCCTCTTCCCCCCAACCTCCATCCCCCTTCCCTTTGTAATTTATGTGGTAAATAAACTCTACAGGTTTATCACACCCCATTCCATGTACTCGAGACCCTATAAATATATTACTGAAAATACTTTTCAGTCACCACAGTAATAGCACAGTAGTATCTGGATAAAAGGCACTGTCACCACACAATACCTGGATAAAAGTGACAGTCACCACAGTAATACCTGGATAAAAGGGACAGTCACCACAGTAATACCTGGATAAAAGTGACAGTCACCACAGTAATACCTGGATAAAAGGGACAGAC
>NC_089743.1:65704613-65724613 GCF_040412425.1 Macrobrachium rosenbergii
TATCCCCTTTATAGCAATAGTATTCTAAAGGAGACATACCTTCGAATCTCAGCTAGTAATTTTGCTTTACGCCCTTCCTCATTCCTAACTTTGACCCTCTATAGCTGACTATGTTCTAGGTACCAATTTCGAATTCTACATCATCTGATACACATACGATTTTCACTGAAGGTTTCTACATCACTCCATACTCGGCCGCAGTGCGAATTCAGGTAATTTTCCTAGTGAAGCAAGCGTGCTACCAAAGGGAAATATATACGTATGCATCTATATATATGTATAAATATATACTGTATATATATATATACATACTTATATATATGCATATATACATATATATACAATATATATACATATATACATAAACATACAATTATATATATATACATACATACATACATATATATATATATATATATATATATATATATATATATATATATATATGTATGTATATATATATATATATACACATTTACACACATACATATATTATACAGAGAGAGAGAGAGAGAGAGAGAGAGAGAGAGAGAGAGAGAGAGAGAGAGAGAGAGAGAGAGAGAGAGAGAGAGAGATTCCTCCATCCAGCATCTAAAAAAAAAAGACTAAAACAATTTCTTACAGAAATGACGTAATCTTCCCCTTTCGAACTAATATAAGAAATAACTACAGTAGCACAACGACAATAAAAATTGTAACTTCAACTCACGAGCAACAGATAAACAAATCTTGAAGTCATTTTTTGTCGACGATTGCTGGACGTCGAGCGTTTCTCTCGTCCAGAGATCGTGTCGTGGTAGCTAGAGCCTATGCTTCAGGACTTCCTGAGCCTTTTGTGCCGTCAGATTGATCTCTATCAATCAATCAATCAACCTTCGATTGAAATTTAATAGGACACTTGCAAATTTACTTCACCTCCACATATTTTCCTGTTAAATGGTTTTTAGTTTTCGGGCACTGATCTAATCCTTTCCTTTTCTTGATTCTCCTGACATTCCTGAGATACTGGCACAAATTAGGAAAAGGTTAGAGTTCATTTTTCTCCCTTGAAAGTTTAAAACTCTTCTCGTAGAACGCTGGCTGCGTTAATCATTTTCTTTACTCGTCATTTCTTGTACTCCCGTTGTCACATGTTATTCTATAAGCATCTCAGCACTCGATTTCATGTATAAGTCATATTGTTGTCTAAAGACTTTTTTTATTTTCCTCAATTTCCCTGAAATATCACATTAAATGCTGTATGTCTCTCAATTACCGTTACGTAGTTTTATTTTGACGAACCTTTAAGGAGGAAGTTTCAGAAATAGTTTAATGGTTATCAGGTTAACCGTGGAAATTTATTGGATAACACAAATGTACAATTTGCAACATTATTTTACACAACTTGGGGTTCAAAGTTTTGCTTAATCTTGTTAACAATTTCTCAGGCATTTAATATCAAAAACAATGAGCAAACCGCCGAAGCTGCAACCATTTTCAATTACAGTTTAACACGTCCTCTTTTACAGTTTTGTCGTAACATTGCATTATTATCATTCGACCCCTTCTGAAACAAGCTAAAATAAGTATCTCTCACTTTTATAACCCCAGCACGTGGTTTACATTATATGCAAGGACGAGGCACCGCCTGACCGTCCAACACCCACCGTAGCCTGAGCCTGACTGTCACTGAGTAACAAAGCTTTCAGCTGTGACTCGCCGGGAAAGAGGCACTTGTTTACCATCGCCGCTGCCATCTGGTGGTGCTTTTCGAAACCTTACATTTACACAACTACCGTGGCGTGGCCCTTATGTAAAATGGGCATCTCGACATCAAGGATGTCTAATAAATCCCTATAAATAGCCAAGCATTCACCTGTTTACAATAGCCCAAATGCGTAGTTGTAACCAGATAAACACATGCTCAGGCGAAGTCCTACTGTAACAACCAGACACCATCACAATTGGTGTATTAGTTTAAGCGTGTGGTAATTTGCATCCCGTGGTACACCAGACATCAGTTCAGCTTCTTCAGCTCATAAATGAAGAGCGTAAACACTTACAAGCTCAGTTCATGTGTCCCTTTGCTCCACTAACATTGGAATTATCCCACGAGTATACTTTTCATTCCGCAGATGAGTTGTAGGTCAACAGCAGCGAATTTTTGCTGAAGAATTCGCTGCTTCTGAATTTAAACAGTCGCTAGTTTTACCGCGGAGCAGTTTGATTACTGGATATCGTTTCCGTTGGTCACGTGTGATTTAGATAATATTGTAGCCATCCCCGCCTCTTCCTTGGGTTTATACTATATCTAGATAGAACTTATCCAGTGTGCGTTTCTATTCACATACGAGTATATTTGTAAGCATCCGGAGAGGGAGGGAGAGAGAGAGAGAGAGTCTCTTTGTTTCAGTTGGTATACGATCTTTGCTGCACCATCCAACGTTCTTGGGCATTTACCTTACTTTCAATAAAATCACTGAATTCTTGCTTATTACTAAATGAATTACATACAGAGTTGATTTTTTTAAAATGAATAGAATATACAATTTAGTCCAAAGGCCAAGCGCTGGGACCTATGAGGTCCTTCAGCGCTAAAAGGAAAATTGAGAATAAAGGGTCACAAGGTGTGACAGGAGGAAAACCTCGCAGCTACACTATGAAACAATATTTAGAAGAGGGAGGAAAGCAAGATGGAAGAAAGGCTATGAAAGGAGGTACAGTAAAAGGAATGAAAGGGGTCGCAGTTAGTGGCCCAAGGAACGCTGCAGAGAACCAACCTGTGGTTAAAAAGTTAAGTATACCTTAGTTTAACCTGACCACTGAGCTGATTAACAGCTCTCGTAGGGCTGGCCCGAAGAATTAGATTTATTTTACGTGGCTAAGAACCAATTGATTTCCTAGTAACGGGACCTACAGCTCATTGTGGAATCCGAACCACATTAGAACGAGAAATTAATTTCTACCGCCAGAAATGAATTCCTCTAACTCTTCATTGGCCAGTCGGAGAATCGAACGCGGGTCCAGCAGAGTGCTAACTGAGAACATTACCAACCCGGCCAATGAGGAACACCAACCTATGGTAAATAATATACAGTATATATATATATATATATATATATATATATATATATATATATATATATATATATATATATATATATATATAATATGTATATATATATATAATTGACGGAGTATTTGAGCCACATCAGTGCATTCTGCCATTCAGTGTGCTATATTTAGTTGCCATAAGGCTGGTATTGACCTTATAAACAATGTTCCCAACCTAGATTTATAGGTTGTGCGTACAAACAAGAGCACTGGCTGCCATAATGCCAGCTGATCTCACAAAAAAACAACAAAATAAAGCCTTTGTCCACGACAACAGCCCGTATACGGCCTTAGATTGGAGTTCAAGCGCATTTTCGACTTCCTATGAAATAGCTTTTATTTATTTTATATTATCTGAATACTGTTATATTTGCTTACTTTTTTTATATAAAGCTTTGTTTGTTATCAATTGTATATGCCTTTGTGCACAGTATACTCAGTATCAGTTGTGGTCTTTTATTATGGATGGAGATCCCACCTTATGTGGCATTATACTTTGTTCTATAGCATTTGTACATTATATTCTACTCTTTAGTATTTATACATTATACTCAACTCTTTAGTATTTGTACATTATATTCTGCTGTCTAGTATTTGTGCATTATACTCTGCTCTGTAGCATTTGTACATTATAATCTGCTCTGTAGCATTTGTACATTATACTCTACTCTCTAGTATTTGTACAGTATATTCCCTTCTCTAGTATTTGTACATTATATTCTGTTCTCTAGAATTTGTACATTATACTTTGTTCTGTAGTATTTGTACATGATATTCTGTTCTCTAGTATTCATACATTATACTCTACTCTTCAGTATTTGTACATTATATTCTGTTCTCTAGTATTTGTACATTATATTCTGCTCTCTAGTATTTGTACATTATACTTTGCTCTGTAGTATTTGTACGAGTCTTTGGTGGTTCTCTGGAGGAAGGAATATGTTAACAATTACCGAACAAAGCCCGCAAAAATTGCGATGAATCCGAAAGTAAGAGTGACGAAATTCTTAAACACTCCACACTTTTTCGTGGTCAGGTGTATGAAGTTAAATATACCTTAGTTTTACCAGAACACTGAGCTGATTAACAGCTCTCCTAGAGAGGGCTGGCCCGAAGGATTAGACTTATTTTACGTGGCTAAGAACCAATTGGTTACTTAGTAACGGGACCTACAGCTTATTGTGGAATCCAAACCACATTATAGCGAGAAATGAATTTCTATCACCAGAAATAAATTCCTCTAACTCTTCATCCGCCGGCCGAGGAATTGAACTCCGGCCCATCGAGTGACAGTCCGCAGCTCTACCGACTCACCCAACGAAGAGCTAGCGTTACTTCCTCTGATATTCCGTATGAAGGTTCGAATCTCGGCCGGGAGTCAGAATTTCTTCATTTGGTCCTTCACGTGGATCTCAGGCTTTGTGACGACAAACGTATCCGAAATGTGAAGAAATAAAGAGGTCAGAGGACATTGTAGTTATGACTATTACTTACGTATTTGGTGGTAAAGGGACTTGCAGATTATACACACACATATGTATATATATATATATATATATATATATATATATATATATATATATATATATATATATATATATATATATATATATATATATATATATATATATATACACATTCATATACACATATATATTATATATTACTGTATATATATATATATATATATATATATATATATATATATATATATATATATATATACATATATTATATATATACTGTATATGTATACATATATATATACATACATATATATGTATATATATGTATATATATATATATATATATATATATATATATATATATATATATATATATATATAAATAAAGGCCCATAAATGAAACAAAGATAATTGACTAAGCCACTATATTTCGGCTAATGCACATCGGCCCTCGCCTCATTGAAAAATAGGTGTTATTGAGACGATATCTAAATTCACAAGAACACGTGGTTTAATTGTAAATCATTATAAGTACGAATGAAGTGCAGTATATGGTCCCGCCAGGATCAATCTCTTTCAGACATTTTCGACAGGACTGGTACACGTAAGAATAAATTTCTATTATATATAATCTAGGATGAAATCACAATACATATGACCGTTAAAAAACGGTTGCTTACACCTACGAAGAGTAGGATAAGCCTTTGAGACAAGGAAAGGTGTGCTACTCATAAACCTTACTTTTGCGGGACACTAAGAAAATAAGAATCGCATCGTTTTGTTGTCATTTGGACCAGCCTTAACCACAATAATCAAAATCTGTACATATTACATATTTCTTTTGGAGTAAATATTATTGTATACTGCTCATAAATACGACAATAACATTAAGCATAATACTCTTAAAACCACTGATGTGAACACTGATTTCTTAAGGGTACTGTAGTGGCCCGCATATGAACAAATTGTGAGATATTGGTGGGCTTTCTGGATACACAAAATTCAAATCCATTACTTTCGTGAATTTGGCTATTCAAGACTAACGCTATAATATAACCATCTCTACAGTAAAACACATTGCAACAAGAAAAATCATAGTGCTCACATGCTACGTCATCATTCACAAAGCACACAAAGCCACACCTAAAACAAGATCTTTTGTCACAAAATTCATCAAACCGGCGCTGTGATCTGAGAAGGGACTTTCGGTATCTTTCATAACTTGCATTTCTAGCAAACTCAGGTATTCAAGCTTCACGTACGCACTACACATCTTTGGATGACAATATCTCTTTCTCGATTTTCATTGGCCTCAGGATCTGTCAGTTTTCGAAATTCGGTTGACTGTGCAAGTTTATTTTTAAGTGCAAACAAGTCAAATATTTATCACTTAGCTCTGAGAAGTTACGTGCCCTATTCAAGTTAAAATGGTCATAATTAGCTTTCAGAATCATACCTATTATTCACTTTAATGTAATTATATATTCATAGACCTTTTCCACTAAACAGAGATCAAATGGTAGTTCTTAATCTTATCTATATGGATGAAAGCTTAGCCAATTACTCAGCACAGCAAATCGCTTCAGATTAAAATTAAGCTTATTTGTGTGCAACTCACTCATGGTGTCTTAAGAAAACCGAAGTCTTTCAGTCATGGTATTTACTGTCACTGAGATGAATGTGCCAGAATACCATTTCTGTAAATCATATTGCCGAGCTATATGTGGCCAGAATACTATTCCTGTAAATCATATTGCCGAGCTATATGTAGCCAAAGTACCATTTCTGTAAATCATATTGCCGAACTATATGTGGCCAGAATACTATTCCTGTAAATCATATTGCCGAGCTATATGTAGCCAAAGTACCATTTCTGTAAATCATATTGCCAAGCTATATGTAGCCAAAGTACCATTTCTGTAAATCATATTGCCGAGCTATATGTAGCCAAAGTACCATTTTTGTAAATCATATTGCCGAGCTATATGTAGCCAAAGTACCATTTCTGTAAATCATATTGCCGAGCTATATGTAGCCAAAGTACCATTTCTGTAAATCATATTGCCGAGCTATATGTAGCCAAAGTACCATTTCTGTAAATCATATTGCCGAGCTATATGTAGCCAAAGTACCATTTCTGTAAATCATATTGCCGAGCTATATGTAGCCAAAGTACCATTTCTGTAAATCATATTGCCGAGCTATATGTGGCCAGAATACTATTCCTGTAAATCATATTGCCGAGCTATATGTGGCCAGAATACTATTCCTGTAAATCATACTGCCGAGCTATATGTAGCCAAAGTACCATTTCTGTAAATCATATTGCCAAGCTATATGTAGCCAAACTACCATTTCTGTAAATCATATTGCCGAGCTATATGTAGCCAAAGTACCATTTCTGTAAATCATATTGCCGAGCTATATGTAGCCAAACTACCATTTCTGTAGATCATACTGCTGAGCTATATGTAGCCCAAATACTAATTTTGTATATCATACTGGCATATTTACACTCCTTAGTGTGTTTACACCTGTGGGGAAGGTCAGTCCATGGTGTTCTGTCTTGTTCTGTGGAGGCTGAAAAATGTGCTAGTGACTGGAAATATGTCCTAGAGACTGGAAAGTGAATGGGAATTGTCACTACAGCACCACAGTTAGCTGGTCTGGGAGGGAAGCTAAGAGGCAGGTTTTTCGCAGACGTAGCTGAAAAGAGAAGTCATTCTTTAAAAAGTAAGGAAGCATTTCTGAAGAAAAAAAAATCTTTAAGAGAATTCTAACAGAAAAACAATCTTACTCTTTCCTACAGAGATCGGGTCTCATTAAAATGATTATCAAGTGATTACATAAGATATTACTTGTTGTTAAGATGTACACTGCTTGAAGGCTAATTAATATACAAAATAATATACTTTAAACATTAGAGCCTTTTGATGGAGAGAAGTAAATCATGTTAGGAAAAACCATGTAAGAAGGATTCATATGTACGAGCTTATAAACAACCGATCATGATGGAATCAACCACAATTTTTTCAATTGATAAAGTACAACTTCCATATGACAGTAAGCTTTTACATAATAGTCTAATTTCACGGTTTGCGCGACATTGTATTCTCGTTACGTTACGAATGCTAATACTAAAAAAGACTTATAATTGACAATTTATTTTGTTTTTAGAGAGAGAGAGAGAGAGAGAGAGAGAGAGAGAGAGAGAGAGAGAGAGCTTTGGAAGCGCCGTGAATCTTGGCTTATTGTACAGAAGGATTTGCTCTTCAGAGACTCCTGTCATTTTGGAGCATGAAGCGTAACCTATTACTTATGTTTCCACAATGCTATGACGAATAATATCCGAAACGATTCAACGTACAACACGACATCATCTCCGTAAGGGGGGTGTTGCAGTCAGCACACCCCCACCTGGTTCACTGTAATTTGTACACCAAAGGAGTTTGCATCGTCCCTTCGCCCCCACCCTCCACTCACTTTTTAGTCTTTTACTTTACCTCCGTTCCCGCCTTCTCTCTTTTACTTGCTGTCCAAACTCTCTAATTATGCCTCTTACTCCAACTGTCAGGTCTTTCAACAGTTCCATCTTTAAATCCTTGTACTCCATCTTCTTTATCTTCTGGGTACCTTTTTCTTGCTGTTCAACCACTCAAACTGATTCTTTTCACCGTCTGAAGCGCTGGATGGCTGAAAGTGCCTCAGTTCTTTTCCTTACAGCCTTAATTTAATTGAATTAAAGCAAATACTGCATCCGGCAATCTTGCCTTGGCACCAGAATTTTAAAACTGTGTTTTAAGAGGTTAATCAATTAGGCTGTGGCGATTATCTCGTCGAATTTTTGACAAGGGTAATTTTTCCTGTTCTTAATTAAGGTCTGTGTAACAGTATTACCTATCTATACATAAAATGTACCCGACAACGATATTCCTCTCGTAAAGTTTCCTTAAAATGATGACTGTAATTTTTCCAGATCTGGCTGAATTTAGTGATGTTCGTTGTCTGGCAATAAAGAAAGGCTGAAAAAGAATTATTTTCTGTAATAGACAAATACTTTGCCGCTTTAAGTTATGGCTCTCTCTCTCTCTCTCTCTCTCTCTCTCTCTCTATATATATATATATATATATATATATATATATATATATATATATATATATATATATATATATATATATATATATATATATATATATATATATATATATATATATATATATATATATATATATATATATACATATAGCATGTATGTACATAATATATATATGAATAAATATATAATATATATATTTGCATATCAGTTAAGTTAAGTATACCTTAGTTTTACAGACCACTGAGCTGATTAACAGCTCTCCTAGTGCTGGCCCGAAGGATTAGACATATTTAGCGTGGCTAAGAACCAACTGGTTACTTAGCAACGGGACCTACAGCTTATTGTGGAATCCGAACCACATTATAGCGAGAAATGAATTTCTATCACCAGAAATAAATTCCTCTAACTCTTCATTAGCCGGTCGGGGAGTCGAACTAATATATATATATATTATATATATATATATATATATATATATATATATGGCCTAACGATATTTGCATATCATATCTGCATATATATATATATACATATATATATATATATATATATATATATATATATATATATATATATATATATATATATATATATATATATATATATATATATATATATATATATATATATATATATATATATATATATATATATATATATATATATATATATATATATATATATATATATATATATATATATATATATATATATATATATATATATATATAATATAATTCAAGAATAAGACTGTTATACTGTACATACAAGGCAAATTGTTAATATGAAGTTGACACTTTTTCTATATACTCTTACCACTTAGATTCGCTGCAGTAATCGTCATCCCAAGTACCGTCAGACCGGATCTTACAGCAATCTTCGCCGGTGAAACCGCTTGGTTGGCTTGATCCCCATCTGAAAGTAATACATATTAACAATGAGGATTATAACGACGCTGATATTTGACATTAAAGGTATGAGGAAAGTTTTGAATATATAAATTCTCTCTCTCTTACACCACACTATATATATATATATATATATATATATATATATATATATATATATATATATATATATATATATATATGTATATGTATGTATGTATACATATGTAATATATATTATATATATACATATTATATGATTATAACAATTTTTTACGTGATTCATTTATCACACATAACCACAGGTGAAAAAAAAAGACGTGGTATAGGTCCTAGCCGGTTTCGAATTTATTTCCAAGCCACTGACAAAGGACTGATACATATTATTAGGAGTCACAAATATATATGCTACAGAAACAGTACTGACGTACATACACAACCGTTTGAGACCATAATTCCACTCACAGGCCGGTGTCAAGGTAGGAGTGCCCTTCAAAACTCATTTGGATAAAAATCACAATATACTCTCAGGGGACAATACTGATAAACGTACCGACCATAGGAGACTACAGATCCACACCTGACAGGTGTCAGTGAGGCGGAGCTAGAAAAATCATTAGCACTGCTGCCCCCGTACTTTGTTTACTTTATTTCCAGCATCTCTACTGCCTACCTTAAAATTTAAACAATTTACAAAATTCTTTTGATATTATAGGATCAAGTTTATACATCCCTTGACTGATATTCATATTATGGCTACACCCTGTCTCTTATTTTTCACCTGTGGTAATGTGTGATATATATATATATATATATATATATATATATATATATATATATATATATATATATATATATATATATATATATATATATATATATATGTGTAGAATCTACTGGTCACTTTTATCAGACACATATGTAATTCTAATAGCCAGAATACCCTCTTAACTTCTTGAATTCTTTGCGCTTTTTTGGATATGCTTGTAACTAGGAAGCCATAAGATCCAAACGCAAGAAATTGAAGAGACTGTGATTGCCGGTCGCAGGAAACGAACTCGCGTCCTATAACCACAAGGAGGTCGCGTTGCCGACCTGACCACGAGAAGGATAAAAGTCTATTACCTCTCGTACATACATATACCTGTCATTTTCAGATATATTTATTAGAGCTGGAATAGACCCATCCTCACCATCGTAGCCAAGTGGGCAATTGTTTTTATTGCTTTTTAGGCTGAAAAATATATGTAGAATCTACTGGTCACTTTTACCAGACACATATGTGATTCTAATAACCACAATGCCCTCTTAACTTCTCGAATTCTTCGCACTTTTTTGGATATGCTTTTAACTACAAAGCCGTAAGATCCAAATGCAAGAAACTGAAGAAGTAAAGAGAAGTTGATGTGCACACACAGAAAACACCCACTACAGACCCACTACAAGATGAGCCATGTGTTATGGTAAAGAATACATTCCGTTGCCAGAGAATCTAGCCCACAACTGTGTTCCCGAACTACAAACAAGAACATATCTTCCGAATGTGGCATCATCGGAAATGCACTACTTGCTGCATGTCGACACTACCAGAGGATCTTCCTCAAAAGACCGGCTAATTCTACGAGTTTTTTATGTACTCTAAAGTGCATGCTAAGTCAAGACCTACATAACTGCCTGTGTTATATAATTAGTATTCAGTGAGAGGAGCTGATCAGTAAGTTTTATCCCAGTAGAGTTTTTCTTGTGAATATTTCTTACTGATGTTTTCTTTTGGTTTGGTGTTGAATTTTGTTCTTTTTATATACACATGAGGTTACACTCTGGGCATTTGTATTCCCATAATTCCTTTGGTATGAGAACATTTACTAGTAGAAGCATTCACAGGTGTAGAAGTAACATTATTAATTCTAGTACAATGGCAGACACAGATGTGAAGAATATTTTTATGGTTGTGTATACAGGTACACAATCTGCTATAGTGCCGTTTCAGGGTGTTGTTAATGGGCAGTTGTGCAAGGGGTTGAAGGTTGGATTACTTCAATTGAAGCACATTTGTCTGCCTAACTAGAACCAAAAGAATTATGCTTGAGGAGGTCAGCCTCGTGAAGCCAAAGGCCCAAACTGAGGAAATGTTAAATTTAAGGGCTCGTCCAAAATCCACCCTAAACAATTATAGGAAGATTTTGAGATTCCATGCCCAAAAGATCAGACGATATCATTCAAAGTCATGAGCAATATTCAAGAGAGCATGTCCCAGAACTGAAGACAACATAAAGTTGTTATGTGTACCTGAGATAACTGAAGAACTTGACTGGGTTATCTACAGAGGTATGGGTGCTGGAAATCCCTCAGGACAGGTGCCAAGATCAATGAACTGATCACTGTTGTTGATAAGATATATCAGTGGAGGAAACAGATGACAGTTTCTATATGGTCAGATGAAACTTGGAGGTTTTGATGGAATCTTCTCAAATGTGACTGTCTAAGATCTTTTCTGATTGTCAGCTAGTGAAGGGCTTCTACTGCCAGGAGGGACAGGTCAGGAAACCATTTTCTTTGGGGTCACCAAGAGCTAACAACTTCTTGAAAACCTTCCTCAAGAGTGCAAATGGAGGAAAAGCGTAAGGGTCTAAAGTTTGACCATTCTAGAAGAAAAGAATAGACAGACTATACATGACAGAAATCCTGGCATGGAGTGCATTTAACTGGGGGTTTTGCATTCTGGACAATCACAAAACGATCAATGTTTGGGGCTTGCTAAAGGTTCCACTACTTGTGGATAAAGAGACCATTTTGACATAAGAATTGTTCTTTCCTGCTGAGTTGGTCTCAGCAACTCAGCAGTGTTTTCTCCCTTGGAAAAACAGGTAGAAGTAATTTGGGCTCTGTCCAGTGGGAAATTTCTCTGCTAGCCTGAACAAACTGCTTGATTGGTACTTCCTTATGTAAGAGAGGGAAGTTGAATTGTTGAAGACTGTGATTGTCTTGTCTCTGATTTGATGTTCTGGTTGCGTAAGACCTTCCAACCTGCCAAAGGCTCTAGGTTGTTTTGTTTGCATTTTGCTCTCCTATACAGTCCTACTCCCTAACATTTCGAAAGTCTCCAGAATGGCTCCCCAACTGACAGAGGACAATGTGAGGTCTGGGCTCTGGAGGTCTAAGGCACCCCCATTAATAATCTTGGCTGACCTCCCCACCAATGAAGAAGACAAAAGTTTGAGGAAATTATGACTGGAATAGAGTTTGACCCAGTAGTTAGAGGTAAAATTGAACTGGTCATTCTTAGATGGACTGTGTTAACAAACTTCATTCAAAAGACCAAGTGACTCAAAAGAGGTAGCTACTTCTTGGCTAAAGGTTTTTAAAGGTCGAGATTCTCTCAGCAGTGATAGAAAATTTCTACCAGTCTCAGTTTGGAAAGCCTAAAGAGAGAGAGAGAGAGAGAGAGAGAGAGAGAGAGAGAGAGAGAGAGAGAGAGAGAGAGAGAGAGAGAGAGAGAGAGTTGATCTTCATCCACAGATAAGCAACTGATTAAATCAGAACAACAGACTTGCTGACATTGATCAGAATGCCCAGCATTTCGGCCAGGCACAGAAAAGACCATCCTTTTGCTTTCACGATAGCCTGAAATGAGATAATAATAAGTTGTACAAGTTTAGGACTCAGACTCCTAGGAGATGACTCCTTGATAATGGAGCCAAAAAATGGTAGAATATATGTGGCACCATGCTCAGACCAACACACACAGCTTTGAAATGGAAGACCTTCCCTTAGAGGACAAAGCATAAATACTTCCTCCACTGAGGATGGGTCAGGACAGAAAACATCCAGTCACACTTCTGGATGGCTGCTAAGTCTGAACTGAATGATTCCATTGAGAAGGGTGTAAAAAGAATGAACGTGCTAAGAACAATATACCAACTTCATAACTGCTTCTGTCAAACTATTAGGCTAAAGTACTTTACAACTTTGAATGCTCTTAGCTTCCATGGGGAAAGCATCTTGAAAAACTTGCATCTTGAGATGGTGTGGTGTTAGGGGCCTGAAATGGTGACATACTCGGGACTGCTAGCAATGACGTCATGGGAAGCTGGTGTCAAAATGCATAGCTCTAAGCAACTTCATAAAACTGGAAATTGAAGCAGTGGCATCCAGAGAACTAGCTTTAAGGGATACACTTTCAAAATCACCTCAAAATGCACCATGACAGAATCAGAACACCTAAGTTCTTACTTGTTTTAACAGGAACTGAAGTAGAAACATAACAAGGCGCTCTGATCAAAGGGTTCATCTTCAGCAAAAATGGAGAGTAAAGTGGAATAATGTGAACTATGAATCACTTAAAAACCCAAAGAATCATCCAAATCATGGTTAAAATCCTTGAAATCCGAAGGAAGAACCAAGATTGTAGAAAACGGAAAACCTGTGGACTGAGATCGTGAGGCGATAGGTGCCTAAGATGGTGATGAACCTGGGACCACCACCAGTGACATCACAGGATACTGGTAGGAAGTACCACTTGGCTTGGAGAGAGATGGCTGGATGGGAAAAGGTAGAAGGTTCTCATAAGATGTCACTGTGGAGGACAAACTCCGCTTCAACAACACATATCAAAGAGACAAAAGTTTTGACTCCAGTGACAGCTTCTCTGAGATAACACCAGGAATTGTCTGCACAAAACCAGGAGCTGCAAAGAAAGGGCTGCTGGCACAAATAAGTACAAAGGAATGCGAGGTGATGGGGGTGGGGGGCTGAGTGAGAGGGGAAGGGTTAATGTTAGAAGCAGAAAGAATAAATGATGATACAGGGCTGGTAAATGATTGAACAATTGTGTAATGATGCGCAGTTCAGAACCTACCCAAGTAACTGGAATACTAAGCTTGTAGACCTAGATAACTTAACAGGATCACACACACACCACTGTCACTCTTGCCAAATGATTATAATGTGAATTGGTTGATGTGAGTGCTAACTTCTACCAAATAAATCTTTCAGGGAACAAGTCAATTACAAGGCAGTAGATAGCTGAGAGGGGTGGTGAAGGGCACAGACCTCCATCCCGAGACACACTTTGGTCCCTGGTAGCGACATAAGATCTACTGACACAGGCTACAGACAGACAAAGGCTCTGACACCTTTCTTTGGGGAAGAGGAGTGAAAAGGTCAGTTGCTATTCCTGGACACCACAATCCTTACCATAATATACTTGGTCAAGTGCCTAACTGATGATATAAGTAAACTCATATCTTCAAGTTTACCTGTCCAGTTCTCCTAAATCACATAGGGAGTGTTAGAAAATGGACCAGGAGTGAGAGAGGAATAACACTGAAAGAAGAAAATAGAGTAGACTTATGACCAAACCTAATTGATTGTCTATGTAAACTAATGGCCTCTCGATTCTTCTGATGCCTCACAAAATTATTCATTCATTCATATCAAACCACTTCTTACATTCTCACACTGAGAAGAAAAAATAAAATCACACTCATTACTCCTACCAGTAAAACCAGTGTGACCGTCATGCAACCGAATACATTCAGTTTACACAAAACTCATTTGTACAGAACCTGATACTTCTATTTCTGCTCTGCTTGCTGTAGATGATAGTGCAAAACACAAAACAAGCATGGGAGAAACAGTCAGATATAATAAAAATTATGACAGCTAATTCACACTATATGCACAAGGATACGGCATGAAGAATCTGATAAAAACGTAAACCTTTCAATGCCACCTAGAGGGAAACAGGTCACTGCAAACATTCCACCCAGGTCAGCCAAGCAAAAGTTATTTTAAAATGGGAATTGCACCTAACAGCGCAAAGATATAAGCTAACTTTAACAGTAGGTAAGATTCATCCAAAATAATTTGATTTTGTTATACTGGTTAAAGGCCACATGTCGAGAAAGACTTTAGTTGCAAGAGGACTGATTGCTGGATAGATGAAGCAAGGTAGGAAACAGTATTCCTCATCATAATCTAATCTTCTTCAGGTTAGGCAATATGGTGGAGAATTCTCCTGAAAAATCAGAATCAGTCATTTTTCTAACAACACACCTGGATTGCTACTACAATAGTCTTGCTACTCTGGAAGACATGCAGTAAATGCAGCTATAATGGCCTATTTGTGAAGATGAAAACTATCATTGTTTTCTTGAAATTCATAGAGCAATATGTTCCATACCACTGAAAAGCGTCAGCGTTACTCAGGGAAACATACAGCACGCATACAATTTTGGAGACCTCTGGATCAAGAAACACCAAGGGCAAATTGTTCCATCTTGACAGCAATCTATAAGCCTTCCGAGGATGGTACAGAATGAAGTGTTCCCATTTTTTTATGGCCTTTGTTGGAACCAGTGGTAAATTGCTGAATGAAAAGAACTTGTAGTGTAGCTTCCCATTTTCTTAATTAATTGGAAAAATACTTGAAAGATTATCAATTAACACTACAACATGTTTTACTAACAAAATTTTCTGATTGGTTCCAACAGAGAGAGAGAGAGAGAGAGAGAGAGAGAGAGAGAGAGAGAGAGAGAGAGAGAGAGAGAGAGAGAGAGAGAGATGTTACTATATACATAGATACCATTCTTACTTCTGTTACAGTTTAGCTTAGATCTTACAAGAGGAAAAATTTATGAATAATTTTGGATATCTTTAGGATAAATCCTTATAAGCTGAACAGCAGGACAAGGCCTGCTACCAGGTTGTCGTAGTGCTATTCAGATTTAAGGTTTTCCTCTCCACATACTTTGTTAAATATGTAAATTCTGAGATATTTCCAAATGTCCAGCATTATTTGCTATCATTCAAACAAGGGAAATAGAATAGAGTTACCTTGCATAACTGATACCGAATACGAGACTGCTATTATCCACAGACCATTGAAAGCTATTTTCTTGGCTTATGTCATTCAGTCCAATCCAGTAACTACTTGAGATATAACCTGTTGAAAAGAAATAGTCTGTGAATACATGCCTGCATGAAATACACAAATGCATAACCGTTAATATATAATTTTGCAGTTACACTTTACTATCAAACGAAACCCGTGAACTAATTTTGTTATAATTTTACAGATCATTTAGATAACTAGAATACCAAAACACAAGGAAATAGATTCATTGACCTATAATAAATAGAAAGGTTTCATTTAGACCGGCTTTAATAGTCACAGTTTCACTCCTTTGCACTGCTAATAATACTGTTAATATAAGTTGAGTATTACCACTACTATAAAGGTCACTGCTTCTGCTTCTACTACTGTTATTGCTATTTATATAGAACCTATTGGTAGTATTCACAAGATAAACGCATTTTTACTGTCCAGTCACAAAGGCATCTTCACTACTTGGTCCCCTTTCTTTTATTTGTGGACTCTTCTGTAAGCACTGACTCCAAACACGAAGTACATGAGGGAACTCATGCTTTGTCACGTGGATTCGAATCCATGCATGTTGAGCTAGAGTGGCGTGCCCATGACATAAAATGCCAGGAAGAATACGTCTCTTTCAGCTCTTAGTAACTGTTGAACTGAATTTTTACTATAGAGAAAATACACATCCTCAACACTCTAACATTGGTTTTGGAGTTATTGTATTTTTTTGGTTGCATATACATCCAAAGAGGACTTCAATAATATGGAAGCTTCGAAAGAAGAGGTTAATTATTTCCAAACTTTCAGAGGTGCGTCTACCTCCATCTTCAAGGACCTTGGGTCCTTCTTGAAGGCGGAAGTCGACGCACTTCTGAAATAAAGAATCTCCTCCTTTGAACTTTACAGTGAATTTGTGTTGTTTGAAGTATACGTATATATATACAGACACTACCCTATATACGAACGAGTTATGTTCCAAACGGCCATTCGTCTCTTGAATTGTTCGTAAGTTGGTCTTCATGCCTATTTAAGTAGAGTATGATATAAAGTCAGTACAGCATTGTACCTTTTTTCATGGTAAGACACAATACAGTACTGTACACTATACATACAGTACTGTATTTTATAGAGTACAGTACTTTATTAATACAAATGGTACATAAAACCTAAAAAAATTCTGATGATAATACAGTTATTTCTTACCGAACATAATTTTAATTTACCATCACGTGCGTTCCTATCTCGGAATGCTACGTATCTTGAATGTTCATAAGTAGGGTAGTGTGTGTGTGTGTGTATATATATATATATATATATATATATATATATATATATATATATATATATATATATATATATATATATATATATATATATATATATATATATATATTATATACATACATAAATATATATATATACATATATTTATATATATATATATATATATATATATATATATATATATATATATATATATTATATATATATATATATATATATATATATATATATATATATATATATATATATATATATATATATATATATATATATATATATATATATATATATATATATATATATAAGCAGATTCCAAGTATAGTTGCTTATTCCTACATTTCATGACCCTTGGCACATCATCAAGGACATCTATTAATAAAAAAATATACATTTTTTTTAAATTCGCTTTTATTAAAATGCACTAAATAGTAAAATTTAATTTTTTGAGACACCAGGATTTTCTTATAATTAATCATGTCCACAAAAATAAATGCGTGGGCACCAAACATGACAGGAAATGCTACAAGAAAAGACATATATTTTTTTTATTTCTTATAGCATTTCCTTCCATGTTTGGCGCCCACGCTTTTATTTTTGTAGACATGATTAATTGTAAGAAAATCCTGGTGTATCTAAAAAAAATTATTTTTTACTTTTTATCGCATTTTAATGAGCGTGTTTAAAAAAAAATTTTTATATTTTTTTATTTTATACTTTAGTTTTGACAGAAATTGTAACCGATGTATGATTGTGGCTAACGAAACTGAACGCGTTATCCTGTCGAGCCAAAGAAGGTTGGAAAAATCTGTAGAGTTATTAACCCATTCTCCCGAGTCAAAGAAGGTATGAAAAATCCGAAGGTTTTCATACAAATCTTGAGATACTGGGAGAGGTCGCTGTAGGGTCACTAGAGGTCACTGTTGAATAAGCATGATTTCTAATGTTAGACAATTCAGGGCTGTACAGTCTGCAGCCAGTAGGAATCAGCTCTGACCTTGAGTAAAGTCGAACCCACATAATTACCCGAATTACAACCGGGCCACTTATATTCATATACTACGCCCGACGTCATCAAGTGGCAGAGACGAACTTTTACAGAAATCAGTGAGCCAATATTTTTAGGAATTAGCTTCAGGCTGAGGGCTCCAATATGTTTGTGGATAATTCTAAAAACTTGTTTTTGAAAATTGTGGCTATTTGGTAAATAGGGAAAGATTGAAAACAAGATGTTTAGGGACATTGAAAGAAGAAATGGGAGGAGAGAATTTCTTGTCAAGAACCTGGTGGATGATTTTGTACGTTAGTTTGGTTGGGAAGCAATTATTGTTAAAATACCGAATTAAATACTGTAATTCGGGTAATTATGTGGGTTCGACTCGACGTTTACTGAAGGTCAGAGCTGATTCCCATACTGGAGTTAGTCATCGTACTGGCTGCAGGGGTTGTCCGGCCCGGAATTGTCTAACAATAAAGAGAGAGAGAGAGAGAGAGAGAGAGAGAGAGAGAGAGAGAGAGAGAGAGAGAGAGAGAGAGAGAGAGAGACTACTTGTGCTTACCTTTAATGAATTCATTCTCTTGGTTACTTGTTATCTTGGCCAAATCACCTCCAAGCCTGTTGCACTCAGACTTTGCATTTTGCCACGCCAGGGAACAGTTAAAGTGGTAGCAAGATCCATTAAACAGATGGAAGTTCCCTGGGCAAACTTAAATAAGGAACAATGCATTATTAATCCGTAAGCATCAATTTACACTTGATATCGAGCTCCCTTACATTAGGGAGCATGGATTATATCTATAATTTCATTTTAACTCATTTTATATCTACTGTATATGGTACAAGCAGCGGGCCAATCACGAGAACATTTTAACAACAGTTTAAGCAAGAATGTTCAACACTTTGAGGGAGAATTTTGACAAGACTTTAAGCGACAATTCTGGCAAAACTTTAAGCGAGAATTTTGACATCATTTTAAGAGAGAATTTTGACAACAATTTAAACGAGATTTCTGACAATTTAAGCGAGATTTCTGACAGAACTTTAAGCGAGAATTTTGACAAGGCTTAAGCGAGAATCTTGACAACACTTTAAGAAAGAATTGTGACAACACTTTAAGCGAGAATTTTGACAAAACTTCAAGCATTATCTTACATCTGGAGGTCTCATGTCCTACTTATTAGTTACAGGAATATTTTCTAGGCATGAATATTTACTGACATGGTTTAAGGCATTTAGTAATTCGAAGGAAAACTAGTAAAACAATTTATGCTTTTAAACGATTACTAAAGCAACAAGGTG
>NC_089743.1:65727113-65781376 GCF_040412425.1 Macrobrachium rosenbergii
GCCAAGCTAGAAAGGCGGAAAATAAGCTAAACGGCATAAAAATTCTTTCTTTTCAACAAAGTATTATTATCATTATTATCATTAATGGCATATGAAGTACCATCACAGGTTGACAAATACATATACAAAAAACTTGTATAGATTTTTCTTATTACTGTAATATTAAATTTGAAAAAATCTATATAAGCGGTCTTCCTTTCATTACCTGCTCTATTATCATTGTTACTGTTGAAAAATTCCACAAATACTCAGTAAAAGCTCTGGAGAACCGAGCAGGTTCTCGCAAGCTTAAGCTGTGCATTTCCAAATATATCTTAATAACAATTACATCATTATGTATTTTTCTACCATTTTAATAACTGATGCGTTTAAGAGATTATTATTATTATTATTATTATTATTATTATTATTATTATTATTATTATTATTATTATTATTATTATTATTAAATCAAAACTAAAAACATGAAAGTGAAAAGCACACGAGACGATAATATAAAAAAAGACACATAATAAATAAAAATATTTATATAAGTTAGCTTAAAATTGCATCAGAGCCTTTGTAAATTACTTGCTGCATTATCAGGAACACAGTCAAGAAATAAATACTTTTACTGTCTTTAAGTTAGGGAAATCCACCGCTCGTAAGAAAATAGTTTCACAGTCTTAATGTTACGGAAATGAAAGTCCCTTAGGGGACAAGGCTCTAGGTAATGATGCCACTTCAACAACAGAATACGCTTGTTGTACAGAGAATGATATCAGAGGCTTTAATCCAGGGCCGTCCAACTCCATGTCCGTGGGCCAAAAGTGGCTCGTTTGATTTTGCAAGTCAGGCCACTTGCAAAATCAAACGAGCCACTTTTGGCCCATGGGCCAAAAGAAAAATAAGTAAAAGTATATTTCTCTTACTTATATACATACACACAGGTGGCCCGAATGACTTTTTGTTTTTTCAAGAGTGGCCCATAGGCTAAACAACTTGGACGGCCCTGCTCTAATCTAAAGACGACAGGGGATATCAGAGGCTCAGTAACAAACTCTAATTTACATAAAGTAAGACATGGTCACTGAACAGTTTGTTAATTCAGGCAGTATCGGGACATCATCTTTGTTAACCGATTAACAAAGCTCACCAAGGGACTAGCAGTCGATGAGCCTCAAGTAGCACTAAGTTATTTCCAAGGCCCGAAATTAAGTTAATAATTAAGTTACTTTCTTCTTGGCCCACTGAGACATTTCCGGAAGGCAATCTGAATATGAACTTACCTTGAAAGAGCCAGGTATTGGCGTCATAGTTCTGGGTAAGATCTCTTGCGAAAACCTCATCGTGGCTAAAAGTACAGGTCAGCTGAGCTGAAGGATGAAGAGGATATATTATCAAGATCAGAATATTACTGTACTGTATAGACTTTTAAGATCGGAATATTACTATTGAACTTTTAAGATCAGAATATTTCTGTATATATTTTGAAAATAAGATTATTACTATATTGTATATACTTTTAAAATTAGAATATTACTGTAGATACTTTGAAGATCAGATTATTGCTATGTATACTTTAAGATCAAAATATTACTGTGTACACTTTTAAGATAAAAATATTACTATATTTACTGATATGATCAGAGTACTATGATATACACTTTTAATATCAGAATATTACTATTTATACACTTAGAATCAGATTATTTCTATATACACTCAGGATACTACTATGTATACTTTTAAAATTAGAAGACTACCATATATACTTTTAAGATCAGATTATTACTATATATACTCAGAATACTACGATGTATGCCAAAAAGATCATATTATTACTATGTATGCTGTTTTGATCAGATTATTACTTTTTGTACTTTTAAGATCAGAATATTACTATATTACTTCTTGCACTTTTAAGATCAGAATATTACCATAGAACTTCATGTACTTTAAGATCAGAATATTACGATATATACATTTAAGATCAGATACTACTATATATATTTTAAGATCAGAATATGAATATATGTACTTTTAAGGTGAGCATATTACAATAAATTTAGCACTATCTATCACTTCGATACAATAATGTTCACGTCTTTTTCTTTATCCTTTATGGATCTTGTCCTAAAAGGGAGCTTTGAGTTCTACACTGTAAAGTACTCTTCAAAAGATGAGTTGCATTATATATTTTACTGGATGCCATTGCTCCGTAACATCTTGCAAATAGATCAGAACGATATCAAAATGGAAAGGAAATTCATAAAGATCTACATTTCTTCCCAAAATGTAATAACCATAAAGAAATTTTTTGAATTATTCTCCTGTAGATTACTGGTGCATGATTTGCTTTATATTCATGCAAGCGGCTGTAATCGTAAGATTCTCAGAAAATTTATAACAATTAAATTCCATGTGCCTAATTAATCATTATATGTTTTCAAGATCACTGAATCCCCGAAAATCATGCCGAAACGGTGTTGGTTCTTTGCAATAGTTAAATTGACAAATGTGGCTAATTTGACAAGAAAGGACAGGTCTTTGTAATTACATCCATTGCCAGACTACGTTCATAAGATTTTTTCTTTCATATGACTTTCATTTAGCTTCAGAAGAACGAGCATTATGGGAATTCAGAATAAATGATTGTATCCTTTTGTTGGGTGCAATAATTCTAAAGAATGTTAGAATTAATGTTGCACTGAAGAAAGATAACAACTTTATAAAAACCACCTATAACTAATTTCCGACAGCACTCAAAGATAATTATATCAATTTCCAAGTAAATTATGAGACATATCCTGTATTAGTCAGAATGGAAAATCACTGGGAAAGAGAACGGAAGAGCATAGAAAGTATAATTATGAGGTCCACAAGAGAACGCTGCAATGTTCGTTCATGTCGGTGGAAGGCCACGCTATCTGTTGGACAGGTACTAAAAGCCAGTTTAGTCTAGTATCTTGGAAAGTAGTAGGCTATAACTGTATCAGTATCATTTATTTGCACTTTGAAATTTTTATTAATTTGTTAATTTATCTTTTCTAATAACTGATCTCTTCTTTATTTCCTAGTATCTTCTGTAATTCCTTTCAAACAAATCACATTCTTTGGAAGCTTGAATTTCAAGCGAATGGTCCCTGCAAACTTGTTCCATACGAATGTAGTTCATCTCCTGAACGGTAATAATAATCTTATAAAAGAAAGCTTTGGTAAGAATATGAATATCAGCGTAGGAATGTATAAACTCCAGCCATTCATTTCAAAAGGAATATATAAAATACAGGTTAGAAAGACGGCGGTTGGCCGTGGCTTAATAGCAAAATTGAGTTCCCACCTGCTGTAAAAAAAAAACAAAAACAAGCTTATTACTTTAAGTCTGACTTTGGTCACCAAGGAATTTACTGCTTTTTTACCTGTCAGGCGTGAATATTTTAAGGAAATGTTCATGTTCGTTTCTATTGGCACTTTACCGTATATAATTTTTTACAAACATGTTTCATTTCTCTAGCAAATGTCTTGAAATAAGTAAGGACGAAATTAGTCACGATATATGACCTGTGGTTCATTAACAAAACTGTGGGACATCTGCAACTATCATCAAATTTGTGATTCCATTGATTTTAAGCATATATATACACACACGAACATGAACAGCTTTATATATATATATATATATATATATATATATATATATATATATATATATATATATATACATATATATATATATATATATATATATATATATATATATATATGTATATATATATATATATATATATATATATATATATATATATATATATATATATATATATATATATATATATATATATATATATGTATATAAATATATTTATATATATATAGTATATATAATATATATATATATATATATATATATATATATATATATATATATATATATATATATATATATATAGTATATATATACATATATAAATATGTGTATGTGTGTGTGTGAAAATGTTGAATGTTGACCGCGAAAAATTAGACACAAACAAGGTATTTTTTGAACAAACTATTCTGAATATGTACATCGATAGCAACAAAAATAATTGTTTTTGGCATGTTTCCTGTTCGTTAACGCACACACAAAAAAGGAAAAGTAAATAAAAATATTTAAACTTTTGAATAGGGATGACATTTATGAAAGCTGCCTATGCGGTGGAGATTCACAGAGAAATGAAACACGTAAATAAATGCGCAATCGAGTTTTCTGTACAGCCGCTACAGCGTATAATCGAAAGCCATCGAAAATGATTTGTGTTTTGGTGGTCTCGGTATAATGCTGTATGAGCCATGACCCATGAAACCTTAACCATGGGCCGGTGGTGGCCTATCCAATATCGTTGCCAGAAGCACGATTATGGCTAACTTTAACCTTAAATAAGAAAAAAAAAAATACTGAGGCTACAGGGCTGCAATTTGGTATGTTTGATGATTGGAGGGTGGATGATCAACATACCAATTTGCAGCCCTCTAGCCTCAATAATTTCTAAGAAGTGAGGGTGGACAGAAAAAGTGCGGACAGAAAAAAAGTGCAGACAGAATAAAGTGCGGACGGACAGACAAAGCCGGCACAATAGTTTTCTTTTGCAGAAAACTAAGAAGCAACAAAAATAATAGACGTAATAGTAAATTATTAAATATTCTGAGATGAGGGAAGGACAAGCATATGGAAAAGGATGAAGAGAAAAGAATTCATACGAATACTTAATCATTGTTGTCAAATTCATAACTCTACTCCGCCCTAGCTTACTCCCGTCCACCACGCCCCCCCACCACATATCTATGGACCTAAAAGTAAAGTGGTGATACGATTGAATAGCTGTGGTTAGACGAAAATGAAAAGAATAAGAACAAAGACAACTAATTAACTGAACCACCGTCTTTAAATGCTTCATTCAAAATAATCCCAAAGCAAGAACGTGGAAAAGTAAATAAAAAAAATGTTTGATATGCTTATTAAATAATTATGAGTTACTCTACCTCCATTTTCCTCAACAGTAACAGCGCTGCAGGAATAATTTTTGATGCACATAACCCTGCAAGCACCTGATTTAGACAAAAGAGGTTAAATACGAAAATAATTATAATAAAAAACAAATACAAATGAAAATTAACATTTAGGAATTATCAATTACTATATTTACATACATACATACACATATATCTGTGCACAGTCCACTATGACATTAATGGTCACAATGAGAATAAACTGTAACATAGTGTTGTTATCATAATATACGATATATATATATATATATATATATATATATATATATATATATATATATATATATATATATATATGTATATATATATTTCATATCAAGACACACCGTATCCACAATTGAGGCTAATGTCAATTTTCAGTGGGCCTACACAACCATACTTAGAATTCAAGTGGGACTTTAACCTTGACCATAACCTTTCATCTATAGGAGATAAAAATTGTATTTATATGGTGATTAGTGAGTTAGGTCAAAGTCATACTAATAGGTCAATGGTCAAGAGATATTTAACCTTCGCCATGACATTTCAACTATTTGAAATGGAGTTTGTATTTGGAATGTGCAATCAATTAATAGTAATCCATCATAGTGAGGTAATAAATAATTTCATGCTTAAGGGTCAAATAAGAATTTAACATTGGCTATAACAATTCAGCTAACATTTTGCTTATGTATGTATATATATATATATATATATATATATATATATATATATATATATATATATATATATATATATATATATATATATATATATATATATATATATGCACACATGAATTTCTGACTCACTTCAGGATCGAACCCAGGTTTTTCAAATGAAAGACCAGAGCACTGCCAACACAAGTCATAAAAGAAGTTGTAATCTGAGTACAACTGTACCCAAGGAATTGCCTGGGCAGGCTAACTGCTTGCATACCAGCGTGTTTTCCCCAACTTCCCGACTCAGCAGTGACGCAATTGGCAGCATTTCATTCGAATTATCCTTTCTGAGTGAATATGATAGAAATATCAACACACAATTTGAAACACCTGAGTTCGATCCTGATGTGAGTCAGAAATTTATTTCTGGTCCACACGTAATTGTGTGTTGATAATTCTATCATATTCACTCAGAAAGGATAATTCGAATGAAATGCTGTCAAATGGGTCACTGCTGAGTCGGAAAGTTGGGGAAAACACACTGGTCTGCGAGCAGTTAGCCTGCCCTGGTAATTCCTTGGGTACAGTCGTACTCAGGCTCCAACTTCTTTTATGACTTGTGTGGCCTGGTTGGCAGCGCTCTAGTCTTTCATTTGAAAGACCTGGGTTCGATCCTGATGTGAGTCAGAAATTAATTTCTGTTCCACACGTAATTGTGTTTTGATATTTCTATCATATTCACTCAGAAAGGATAATTCGAATGATTCCACACGTAATTAGGTTTTGATATTTCTATCATATTCACTCAGAAAGGATAATTCGAATGAAATGATGTCAATTGGGTCACTGCTGAGTTGGGAAGTTGGGGAAAATTTGCTGGTCTACAAGCAGTTAGCCTGCCAAGGTAATCCCTTGGGTACAATTGTACTCAGGTTCCAACTTCTTTTATGACTTGTGTGGCCTGGTTGGCAGCACTCTAGTCTTTCATTTGAAAGACTTTGGTTCGATCCTGATGTGAGTCAGAAATTAATTTCTGTTCCACACGTAATTGTGTTTTGATATTTCTATCATATTCACTCAGAAAGGATAATTCAAACGGAATGCTATCAATTGGGTCACTGCTGAGTCAGGAAGTTGGGGAAAACTCGCTGGTCTTCAAGCAGTTAGCCTGCCAAGGTAATTCCTTGGGTACAGTTGTACTCAGGTTCCAACTTCTTTTATGACTTGTGTGGCCTGGTTGGTAATGCTCTGGTCTTTCATTTGAAATTACCTGGGTTCGATCCTGATGTGAGTCAGAAATTTATTTCTGTTCCAGGCGTAATTGTGTGTTGACATATCTACATATATATTAACCATATATAATCACAGCAGGTTAAATTCTTTTACTAACCATTAACCTTGAGCTTAACCTACAAATCTCTTTCATTTGTTTACTGTGCAAGTTAAATTAGAGTACTTCATTTCATACTTTACTTCATATGGTTCGAATTAAAAAAAAAAAAAAAAAAGTTAAATTCCTACTTTATATTTGATGTCAGAGTATGATTTTAACCTTGACCCAACCTTGTATTTCACCTTCTTTTGTGGATTATGGATTTTAAAACTTAATACCTTTTAAGTAGTAAGGACCTTTGACCTCTAAGTATTGCCAAAACCCAGACCTTGGATTCACTCAGGATCTCGGCTCCGTAAGGGATTATATATTCCAAATATGAAATTCATATCTCATATAATTATAAAGTTACGGGCAAAGTTAAATTCATGTTTCACCTTCAACTTGTAAGTACAGCCTCGACCCTTACCTAAATCATTGGTTCATATGCATGCAAAATATGAAAGCTTTCTCGTTCAAAAATTATAGATACGCGATAAATTACTGTTTGACCCTTGACCTCTAATTGGTACTTTGACCCTGACCTCACTTTGCACATCAGCATCGTTGGAGGACTATGGCTGCCAAACATTAGGTCACTATCTTTTATAGTTCAAAAGTTAGGGCCAAGGTTATACTTTTACTTGACCTCTGACCTTAATTTTGACATCACCCAGCTGATAGCATCAATATTGGATAATACACACCAGCGTTATTCTCTATCTCAAATATTATAAAATCAAAGTTCTGTCTCCATTTCAAATCACTCTTCTATATAGTCACAGGATACCTTTAAGGATGTTCTATTCCTTTGCATTAAGATGGTACTGTTTTCAACGGTAAAAGTAATATTTTTATAACCTACTGTTTCCGAATAACAAAGAAAGACACACGCATATATACAACCTGTTTAGCCGTAGCTGCTGAATTTTTGTATTCCATCTGAACAACATAAACTTGAAACAATCGGAAAAGAACTTACACTGTGAAGATGCGTCGGTTATCTTGTAGTCAGTCAGTCTCTGGGGCACGGCTCTGTCAGTTGCCAAAAGCAGGTGTTCGCGAGCCCAGGATGCCGACGGAAGAAGAAGAATTGTGTAGATGGCCAATAGTGTCAGTTGCAACCAAAGTGGGTAAGCCCTCCATCCAGTAGGGAATATTTTAACACTCTCCATCTTCGTTCCTGTTTTCCAAGAGAGAGAGAGAGAGAGAGAGAGAGAGAGAGAGAGAGAGAGAGAGAGAGAGAGAGAGAGAGAGAGGGGTGGATAAGAACATTAGTATCTACACTGAAATTTACGTTTTACGAAGCAGATAACTTATTTCATTTTGTTAAATTTAACATCAAGAACGATTAATAACTATCTTTTTCTCCCTAAAAAAAATGCTAAACAAATTACTCTTTTCTGCCCTTTAAATAGAACTTTTTTTTATAAACGACAAATTCTAAAGCACGGAAGAATTACGAGTAACTTTTTTTAAAGAAGTAATTGAACTGCATGTGTCCTAAAAACTATTGCATCTGGACAAGGACTCCTTAATTTCCTTGAGTTTCATTTAGCATTAGACGAAAACCTTAAATAGAATAATAGCGTTTAAACAAAGACACAGACATTCTTGACATCTGCTCACGGATGAAAATAAGAAAATAAAATTGAGTGAAAACTTTAAAATCTCCGATTTTTTTCCTAAGGAATTAAAGAAATAGTGAAAGACCTAGACTTTTGAGGCGTCCGTTTTCCAAAAGTTCGAAACTAAATAATTATGGCCACGAAAACATTTAAATCACGAAAATGTTGCTGTTGGATAATTTATTTCATGATCGGTAACAGTTAGTGATAATTTATTTGATTATCGGTAAAAGTTAGAGATAATTTATTTGATTATCGGTAAAAGTTAGAGATAATTTATTTGATTATCGGTAACAGAGATAATTTATTTGATTATTGGTAACAGAGATCATTTATTTGACCATCGGTAACAGTTAGAGATAATTTATTTGATTATCGGTAACATCTAGAGATAACTTATTTCATTATTGGTAACAGTAAGAGAAAATTTTTGATTATCGGTAACAGCTAGATAATTTAGTTGATTATCGGTAACAGCTGGAGATAATTTATTTGATTATCAGTAACAGTTAGAGATAATTTATTTGATTATTGTAACAGAGATAATTGATTATCAGTAACAGTTAGAGATAATTTATTTGATTATTGTAACAGTTAGGGATAATTTATTTGATTGTTGGTAATAGTTAGAGATAATTTATTTGATTATTGGTAACGGCTTGAGATAATTTATTTGATTATTGGTAACAGACAATTTATCGTTAACAGTTAGAGATAATTTATTTTATATTGGTAACAGCGAGAAATAATTTATTTAATTATTGGTAACAGAGATAATTTATTTGACTGTCGGTAACAGTTAGAGATAATTTATTTGATTATTGGTAACAGTTAGAGATAATTTATTTGATTATTGGTAACAGTTAGAGATAATTTATTTGATTATTGTTGATAGAAATAATTTATTTTATTATTGGAAACAGAGATAATTTATTTGATTATCGGTAACAGTCAGAGATAATTTATTTGATTATCGGTAACAGAGATAATTTATTAGATTATCGGTAACATTTAGAGATAATTTATTTGACTATTGGTAACAGCTAGAGATAATTTATTTGATTATCGGTATCAATCAGAGATTGTAGAACGACATAATTCAAAGTATTCAGCCAGTTTACCGTCAAAACTAAATAATTAGATTGTTTATGTTGAAAATTAGCTTTAGAAGAACGTACGTGAATTCACATGCAAACACCTTTCGAGCAATTTCAAACACCTGTTGTATGACATCGTTTAATTACTACATACAAGTAATCAATAAATCTACAACTGGAGACGATTGAATAGTATTATCAATCAAAGCCTGACACATCATTATCTTGAGTATCGTAACTAGTTTGTATTCATAAACGTATTTTTCAAGATAAGAAATCTTTTACAGCAAGATCCGTCTGTATAATTGTGCACATATACATGCACACAATGAATATATACATGCACACAATGAATATATATAATATATATATATATACAAACACACACATATGTATATATATATATATATATATATATATATATATATATATATATATATATATATATATATATATATATATATACATACATATGTGTGTGTTTGTATGTATGTATGTATGTATATATATATATATATATATATATATATATATATATATATATATATATATATATATATATATATATATATATATATAATGTCTGTATATAATGTTTGTCATACACAAAGTTTTCAGTCTTAGTAAATCAGTATGAAATTTACGAACTCATAAAAAAAAAAATAAAAATATAAGGTTAAAGTTTACCTCGGCAATTTTTCCTTGAAAACTGAGGTCCTTCACCTTGGAGCTGACCCTTCCTCACTGACAGAAGAAGGCAAACTAAGTAGATCCGCCTGTTGATCCGATACCTAAATGGTTGTCAAGAGAAACCTGAAAAAAAAAAGGTCACGTGTCGCATACATTTCACCTCAGTGTCTTATATATCAAGATTTTTTGCAAAGATCTAGTTTTTCATGCTGCTAAAAAAATTTAAGACTCTCTGTTCTTCTATGCTCGTGAATCACTAGTTTTCAAACTCAGCAGTTATATTAATAGTGCCACTATAGTCTGTTCAACATTCTAAGATCGCTAGGGTTAATCCCTTGTTTATGGATTTGCCTGAGATCTGTCATTTACTGTACTTGGTTTTCTAAAGAAACGAGTAATTTTTGGTTGTTCTTCATGATTTTCCGTTCTTTGTGTGCTTTTTGGAAATAATAATCATGGTTCTTATAATAATACCATAATGTGTTTAATGCATTAACACTCTTAAAATTTGTGTGGTTGGTTCGGCAGGAATGGCTTTTCAAGCCATTTGATTACTGTCCATATTCCACATTAGCATTTATTTATGGTTACATGACTGTATTTTTTCAGTGCCTCAGGAGTTTAAATAAGCTACTTATCATTTAGGAGAGAAAAATAAATTACCATTAATTACAGGGCACCCTTGTTGTTTCTTTAATATGAAATATTGTAAAATGTTACAAGCAGTTTAATTGACCTGGGAGTAAAGATGTTGGCTGTGGGGAGATTTGATCCGCTGTTGCTATCCCTTCAAGGGCTATCAATACTGTACAGTGAATGGCTGCTTGAGGTGACCACCGTTGTTAATACTGTACAGTGAATGGCTGCTTGAGGTGACCACCGTTGTTACTGTTTTAGATCGAGCCGGCCATATACTCGTAAATGCCCTCGCTGACCACCTGTCAGGGAAACTGAGGTTTGGCAGCGGCGGCCAAAATTATGCCATGTCTCTTTGTTTCTATAAAGATAAATTAGGCTTGTACTGCAAATATGTAAGGCCTAATATGTTTCGATGTTATCTTTAAATGAATAAAATTTCTTTTTTTAAATTTTCACTTGAACAAGCTCTAACAAGGCAAAACTTTTAACCATAACGAGACGTTTGACATAGCTGTGTTCTTTTCCTGGCCCCACCCCAGCGATCTTAGAATGTTGAACAGACTAGTGGCAGTAAGAGCGAAAAGCATAAAACCAGCAGCAACTATAATAATAATAATAATAATAATAATAATAATAATAATAATAATAATAATAATAATAATAATAATAATAATAATGGGCGCCGTGGCAGAGTGGTTTAGCTCATCGATATACTGGTTAAGCAATATTGGGGCTGGTCAGTCGTTGGATGGGTGAGCGCTCTCCTCGGCGTTGATTCCTTGGGAAAGGATCTTTACAATAATTTCCTCAGTCTACTCAACTGTAAATGAGTACCTATTCTTGATGGGGTAGGGTCCAGCTATGGGTTAAATAGCAAAACTCAGCAATGATGGAACGAAATGAAAGAATAAACAACAACAATGTAAATGGAACCTCCGGCAACAGAGGAGCTTCGTCCGGCAGCCAGGTATACACCCCAGTCGACGGGGAGGACGGTCGGGCACTTGGAGGTCGTCAACCAGCAACTAACCACCACAACGACAGTAACCAGCAACCAGAGACTGGAGCTACAGAGGCAAACCAGAAGAAGAAATGGACAAGAGAAGAAAATAAAGAAATATGGAGATGCTACACCAGAAGCAACCCGACAGAAAGAGGATACAGAAGAAGACTGGTCAACATCTGGAATGAGAGAAATAACGCCCCTCAAACAGAACAGAGGCTGGCAGACCAAGCAAGGAATATAAAGAACTGGCTCTCAACAACAGAAAGAGGGGAACTGGAAAGAGAAATAACACCCAGCAACGAAGGACAAGAAGACGAACTAAGAGACGATGACACGGAAAACGACTGGAATGGTGAGCTACCAAACAACGGCACCCGAGGAAACACCGAAGATGTAACAGGGAGGTCGGAATGGGTGGAAAAGATCAGACAATGGATGAAGCCAGATACAGAAAGAACAAAGATCCCTTCCATGAAGTAAAGTTAACAAAATAATGAGAATAATCCACACCACCAGTATCACAGAAACAAATAACCTGGCATATGCAGGAGCAAGACTAGTAGTAGAACTCATGGGGATACAAACACCAACACCACCATCACAACCAACCAAACAGAAACCAAAACAGCAACCGCCTTGGAAGAGGGGCCTGGAAAAACAAATCACGATGATGAGATCTGACTTGAGTAAACTGAAAGAGATGGCAGAAAAGAGGCTAGAAAGCAAGAAAACAAGAGAGGAACTGAATGAGGAATACAAAGTACAGGAGAAGGGACTAAACAACACAATATTAGATATAAAACAGAGGCTTAAAGCCAACATGAACAGGAATAAAGATACCAACAGAACAAACTCTTCGGAACCAACCAGAAAAGACTATACAGCCAACTAAGAGGGAAAGACAACCACCAGGAAATTCCTGAAGCCTAACCAAATAAGAGACTCTGGGAAAACATATGGAGCAACCCGGTATCACATAACAAACATGCAACATGGCTCCAGGAAATCAAGGCAGTAGAAATGGGGAGAATAAAACAAAGATTCACTGAGATCACGACAGACAGTCAGACCCCAACTAAAAAAAATGCCCAACTGGAAAGTCCCAGGTCCCAGTAAAGTCCAAAGATACTGGGCTCAAAAACTTCAAGGCCCTACACCCACGAATAGCAGAACAACTCCAGCATTGTATCACAAACCACTATGCGCCCAAATGGATGACCAGAGGGAGAACATCCTAGTACAGAAAGACAAGAACAAGGGAAATATAGCAAGTAACTACAGGCCCTATCACCAGGCGGGAAGAGTATCAAACACACAGATGAGACAGGATACAAATACCTGGGAATAATAGGAGAGGATATAAAACACCAAGAGATAAAGGACATGATCAGGAAAGATTATATGCAGAGACTTAAGGCGATACTCAAGTCAAAACTCAATGGCGGAAACATGACGAAAGCCATAAACACATGGGCAGTAATCAGATAAAGCGCCGGAGTAGTGGAGTGGACGAAGGCTGAACTCTGCAGCATAGACCAGAAAATTAGAAAACACACGACAATACACAAAACACTACACCCAAGAGCAAATACAGACTGTACATAACAGGAAAGGAAGGGGGAGAGGGCTACAATGCATAGAGGACTGCATCAACATCGAGAGCAGAGCACTGGGGAAATATCTGAAGAGGAGTGCATGGGAAGAACGACTGATAAAAGTAGACGAAGACCCAGAAATATACAGAGACAGGAGAATGAAAAACTGAACAGGGGAATGGCACAACAAACCAATGCACGGACAGTACATGAGACAGACAAAAGAACTGGCCAGCGATGAAACATGGCAATGGCTACAGAGGGGAGAACTCAAGAAGGAAACAGAAGGAATGCTAACAGCGGCACAAGATCAGGCCCCAAGAACCAGATATGTCCAAAGAACAATAGATGGAAATAACATCTCACCCATATGCAGGAAGTGCAATATAAAAGAGGAGACCATAAACCACACAGCACAGAACCAGTACAAAAAGAGGCATGATCCAGTGGCAAAAGCTAGCTTGCAGTAATAAGTGGTATGAACATCAACCTGAGGGAGCGATAGAAAATGATCAGGTAAAGATCCTCTGGGACTGTGGTGTCAGAACAGATAGGATGACAAGTGCCAACAGACCAGACGTGACATTGATTGACAAACTCAAGAAGAAAGTATCACTCATTGATGTCGCAATACCATGGGACACCAGAGTAGATGAGAAAGAAAGAGAAAAAACTCATCGAAATAAGGACATGGAATATGCCAGTGGAAATTGTACCCATAATCATAGGAACACTAGGCACGATCCCAAGATCCCTGAAAAGGAATCTGGAAAAACTAGACGCCAAAGTAGCTCCAGGACTCATGCAGAAAAGTGTGCTACTAGAAACAGCGCACATAGTGAGAAAGGTGATGGACTCCTAAGGAGGCAGGATGCAACCCGGAACCCCGTACTATGAAAACCACCCAGTCGAATAGGATGACTGTGATAGAAAAAAAAAAAAAAAAAAAAAAAAAAAAAATTATAATAATTAACTTTGCAAATTAATACTTGTGCACGGAAGCATTTATCAAGATCAGTCAGACACTACTAAGTGTTTTCCAAATAATAATAATAATAAAATAATAATAGTAATAATGTAAAGAATAAAAAGGCATTCAAAGATCAACGACTTTCCGGAATTTGTAAGAGACAAAAAGGTCTTCCATGTGTAATTTTCAGTTTCCTTTTAATAACAGAAAATTCTGCGTCGTTATTCAAAAGTACCTAAAACACTACGCAAGAAGGGGACCTTTCTGGCCGATTTCATGATAATCTGGCATATCAAAATTATGAAGAACAATCGCGTCCTGTAAAGATGAGGATAAAACGATAAACTTTTCAGATGCGTTAAACCTGGTGTCGTGTTAAAAACTCACTTTGAAAATCCCAAAGCTTTCACGATGACTACTGTCCTCTTTGTCAGCGGCAATTAAGCTATCAGAATTTATACAGGACAGATTACTTATATCGGGTTCACCTGCGTCATCTTCTGTTTGACTGCTCACCTGTTGCTCAGTGGGGGTCACAAAGTCAAGTTATTTGAACCGCAACGAACCAGAATGACCCGGTAGTGAGAAGATCAAGCAGGGACCTGATATGAGTAATCTGTCCTTGTAAATATTGTGGCTAAGTTTTATTCCCTCTGACGATGTGGACACTGGTCGTATATCTGAAGGATTGTTGACGTATTTTCAATAATATATCGTATATCATATATGCATGAAAAGGCTCTTCATTGAATCCTTAATAATAATAATAATAATAATAATAATAATAATAATAATAATAATAATAATAATAATAATAATGATAATTTAATAAAATAATAATAATAAATAAAAAATCATAATCACGTGAGTCACTAAAATGATGAGGAAATCCACAATGATGTCAGTGTAAATAATAATAATAATAATAATAATAATAATAATAATAATAATAATAATAATAATAATAATAATAATAATAATAAGGATGGCATCTGCGAGTTCTCATGCCCGGTGGATGGATGCTACCACTCATATTATTAGCATGACAACTACCGCAGTATCAAAACGTCTCTCGTGTCATCTGCAAGAAGGTACCATATTCAGCCATTACAGCCAAGAACACCAGAGGTGACCGAAAAGGGATGAGCTAATTAATGCTGCAAAGATTATAGACACAGCAACAGACCGCCAACGCCTCCCGTTTCTTGAAGCATTGCATATCATGAGAAAAAAAGCCCAGCATAAGTATGGTTAAAGAAACTGAATTTCTCCGGACAATAATCAGGAGAAACAGCCGAAATCAGCTGGCGCCAGATACCAGCGAGGCGGAGAGAGAGAGAGAGAGAGAAGACGTGACGTGAAGACGTACAAACACCCCCGCACTGGAGCGAACCATTACACCGGTAATACCAGCGAGGGATACGCCAGTAGAAACCCCGCAACCTCCAAGAATTAACACAGCCAAGAAGGTCCGAACGTCTGCGGGCTTTACAACGTGGATCCCCGAGGCGGAAATTGACCAATGAAAATTTCGTGAGGCATTTGCTGGCACTCATTAAATGTTTCTCAATAGTAAGATGCGAGTCAAAAGTTACACCTAGAATAGTTAAAGCTTCAGACTCATTCAGCAGAATGCCATTCACCTGAAGTGGGGGATGGGCTGGAAAATCTGTATGAGATCTGCTAATCAACAGTGTTATCGTTTTACTGGAGTTCAGCCTCATACCCCACCGACTATACCATTCACTAATTCGCTCCATGTCAAGATTGAGACTAAGGGCAGCATCATCTCTCATAAGTGAAGACTTTACTACACCCACAAGTGTTGCATCATCGGCATACTGAGCAATCTTGTTTTCCAGGCTTACAACCATATCACTTGTATACACTAAAAATAACAGTGGACCAAGAACACTACCCTGTGGAACTTAAGACACAATAGGTCTTGGTTTACTAAGATCTCATCAACAGCAACTTGTTGCTGCCTACCTGTAAGGAATCGTACCATAAACCTAAAACATATCCACCCACTCCAAGATTCCAAAGTTCATAAATGAGTGCCTTGTTAAATCGAAAGCAGCACTAAAATCCATTTGAATTACTCTACACTCAAAACGCTTGTCAAGGTTCTCTTGCAAGTGATATGTTAAATATAAAAGTGCATTGCAGATACCATTTGCCCTGATTTTGAGGACCTTTCTAGGGACACACCTTACTAAAATAGCCATCAGCATTTCA
Source organism: Macrobrachium rosenbergii (assembly GCF_040412425.1). Taxonomy (NCBI): domain Eukaryota; kingdom Metazoa; phylum Arthropoda; class Malacostraca; order Decapoda; family Palaemonidae; genus Macrobrachium; species Macrobrachium rosenbergii. The sequence continues at coordinate 65,744,018 of NC_089743.1, forward strand.
TTTAACTATCAGCCAACAATCCTTTAGATCCCAGATAGCTATATAGTGGCTTACAAGTAAGTTTTTCTGTAACTTTGGAGAGCACAAGAAGAATAGAAATTGGCCAGTAGTTACTGCAGTTTGTTGATATGCCATTCTTTGGAACAGGCACTATTGCTAAGATTCTGCTCAGACGCAAAGATACTACGTCGACATAAAATTCTATAGAATCTACCAACTTTGGGAGACAACACACTAGAAACCTTAAAAAAAAACAAAGTGAAGAAACCATCAGGATCTTCTCTAATTCAGCTCAAGATTATCAAGAATTTTCTTAAAATCCCTAGAGCGAAGTGCAAACTTTGTAAGAATAGGTTCAGGATGGCAAATATCAGGGAGAGGGACATCCTCAACTGATTGTTTAGCTTCAAAAGCTCGATGAAGCAATTCAGCCTTTTCCTTAGGGCCAGTAACCAATCTACCACCATCTGTTAATAGTGGAGGAATGGAAGATGAGCCTGACTCAAAGATAGATGATAACAATTTGGTCCACCACAGATGAGGCAGATTAATTCCTCCAAGTTTCTTCCTTAAGGAATTATTGTAATTTCTCGCAGCTATATGATAAATTCTACTCGCACCACGTCGAGACTTAACAAAAATGGTGTAATTTTCATGTAAAAGATTTCGTCTCTATTTGTTGAATTCAGTCTGTTTGTTGCATGTATCATCCAACCATTGTTGGTCATTTGTCCTGATTTTGAGAACCTTTCTTGGGACATACCTTACTAAAATAGCCATCAGCATTTCATTTAACTTCTTCTTGGGATCTGGATCTGATATAGCATCTGAAATATCAAGTGCCTGACATGCTTCAATAATGACGTTCCCAATTAGCTCTAGATTTCAACCAGGCCTTTTTTCCAGTGGTGGAATTAGGAATATACTGATTGACAGATATGTCCAACTCAATTGCGCAGTGATCGGAAGTACCTACGTACTCACAGACCTTGGACTTCACAATAGCTGGAACATCTTTGAATGTGAGGTTTGTTACCAGAAATGTGCATAGGTTCCTCAATTAGCTGGACTAAATCGGAGGATACACAGAACTCAAGAACAGACCGGCCATGTTGATCTGTGGGTTTTGAATTTAGCCACTTGTGCTTTGCTCTTGGATCCTGTGAGTGAGCCATACTAATCCTCTCCAAGAGACAGTCATATATAGAAATGTCGATATTTGGATTGTGGTAAACAGCAAATACGTATGCATTGTAGAACTTACTGAAAATCTTGAAGAACTTCGTGGAAATTACACTCTAAGTTTTTCTGCCGATAAATAGGTTGCCTAGACTTAGTGTATACAGCCATACCGTGTGCATGTGGGATGTTACGACGATAAACAAAATCAGGGCCATCAAAACAGGGGATTAAAAATTCAGCCTTTGACTTGTTACTACTTACAAGTGTCAGATAAAAACATCAAATCATAGTTACGGACACAACTCTGGAGATTATGAAAATTTGATCCTAAGCCCCGAATATTTGTGTAAGGTACTCTGCAATCTTTCTTACAGCAATAAGTAGCAGGCCCAGGGTTCCACTCAATGTCTCCCGATAGATTTAAAATTAACAACATAAAATTAGTAGCAAAACTAATATACAGACTTATAACAACAGCAACATAAAAAAAATCAACAGAGCAATAAACATTAGTAATACAACCAACAACAACAGTATTGACGTTATTTACAAAAATTACATTTAAAGTATAAATAAACCTGACCATATGTCACTGAAAAAAAAGCGCTGGAAGCAACTGGTCGACAAGGTTGAGCCGGCACACCTTTGTAAGGCATATAAGAACCCAACTAGGTTTGCCACAACAACTGGGTGGGAGAGCGTCGGGATGGATTTAGAAGTTATGAAAACCTAGAACGACAAGATTAGGTAAAGACGAGGGTGCTTTCCTGATAATCCATCAAGCAACTTTTGCGTTCTCATCTACTTGTCCAGCACACTTTTCAAAAAAAAAAAAAAAAAAAAAAAAAGACAGGAAAGTGAATGAAAAGGAGGAAAAATGCCTGACTGTACCCTCAAGAAAGGGAACTCAAACCCAAGACGATGGAAGGCCACGGTACAATGGCTATGGCACAGTCCAAGGTTGGACAAAAAGGTTTGTATTGAGAAAAACCTTCTCTTAGAAAGGATGCCTACCAAGGCTGAAGGGTCCCTTCCACCCGCTGGTTTGATTTCGGAGTGTCCTTCTCCTAAAAGAGTTGCCTGCCAAGGCTTAGAGAATCTGCCCTAACTCGTGTAGGGAGGGACGTTATGCCCTGAAATGAATTTACAAAGGAAAGGCCACGTTAACCCACTACTCACACCATGTATGCATGTGTGTGTATGTCAATATAATCCACAGGAGAAAAGAGAATAAAACACTCTAATAGCTCTGTAACTTCGCTTTCCACCAGGCTTCCTCAAGAGCTTTATTACAACTAAACATAATAAATACATACATAAAAACCATAAAAATTTTTTTCTCACCGGAAAGGAAATTAAGGAAATTAAAAGGACAGTTGTCAAAGTTAAAATTAGGTAGTTTAGATCATAAACAAATGGTCAAGAATTAGCAATGTATGTATGTATGTATGTATCCCTAACACTTTCCTATGAAAGCTTTCTACCTTCTAGCGAAATCTGCGTGCTCTGGAATGCATTGCAACGACTTCCAAGAATGTGTAAAACTCAAGTTCTGAAATCTTGCTCCAATCAGAAATGACAGAGTTATCATAAATATCTCGGGGCAGCCAGTTCATTTCTCAAAGTGGTGTTTTGCTGTGATTTTGGGTCCCACTATTATAATTTAGTAGCATATATCAAGAGACCTCAGGGCCGTTGCCGGCAAAACATTCTTCTTTTCTTCTCCTTCCTCAGGAGGGAATTTGTCAAACTGAATCCCAGCTAAACTTCGTGCTGTATTTGGATAAAAAGTTAACGTTTTTATATTATAAATCTTCCTTGATACTGTACTTTCCCTTAAACTCTCTGTATACACAGAAAATATTAAATTTTTTTTACAAGGGTATAAATACGCACACACAAATATACATACATACACACGTACATATATATTCATACAAAAATATATATATATATGTATATATATACATATATATTTACATATATGTATATTACATATATGTATATATACATACACACATTATATATATATATATATAATATATACATATTATATATATATATATATATATATATATATATATATATATATATATATATATATATATATATATATATATATATATATATATATATATATATATATATATATATATATATATATATATATATATATATCTAATCTGTGACAGTTCATTTATGCGCTGGCAAAAATATCAATTCAGTTATCGATCACTAAAGCACATCATTCAGCTATAAGTACTGACGTAGAAAATGCATTTCTTAAATTTGTATACCTGCGTGTAATTATTTATCTGCATAAGCAATAAAACCTTGTTTCCTCGTTTGCTTTTTGATTTAAGTTCATACTTAACTCACTCATGCTATATCATTTTGTGGTCTAGTATCGTGGGAGGTTATGAAACAAATGTTCGATTTGCATTTAAGTTTTTTTATTTTATCGAAGTTTAAAAGAAAACTTGGTATTGCAGAAAGTATATTCTCTTCAATGCTGATATCGCCTATGTGACGATTTTTTTCCAAGTCTGTGGATTGTCTTAGTCGATCTACAGTAAATAACAATAGACAAAAGTTTACACTTATATCATTATGAAATAACTTTGAAACAGAAAATTATACATGTTGATACTATGTGAACTCTTACTGTGAAGAAAGGCCTCATTAACAATGTGAAAATCCTGACATGAAAAAGGAACATTTTTCTAAATCTAATTCCGTGGCAAAGCTTCCATTTCGAGCAAATGATAGATCTCAAAGCACGTGATACCTTAACTGTATTGAACAAAGTGACTAAACCAGGATTGTAAATCATCCCGTATTTTACAAAATATAGATCTAACAGGATGAGTCATTATAAGCTCTAGGAATAAAGTTCAGTATACTTCACATTCATCTGACGAATGTGCAGTTACTTGTAACCGAAATCTGTTCCTTACATATATACACACACACACACACACACACACACACACACACATATATATATATATATATATATATATATATATATATATATAATATATATATATATATATATATATATATATATATATATATATATATATATATATATATATATATATATATATATATATATATATATATATATTTCTGAATTGGGTGCAAGTGCAAGTGTCTTAGAGACTTCTGAACAATTATCCGAAAAGGGAAGCTGCATTGCAGCAATTACATTCAGTGGGTATGTCAATAATGACCGTTTTTCTTATGTGATCGATGCCCTTGTAATTCCTTTTTCAGGGTATAACACGCAAACTTACATTTGACAGGAAATTTCTAAGGGATTCACGAATACGTGACCGTCACACTGTTCAGGAAAAATATGATGAATGAAAATGCCAGACTTGTAGGTATTTAAACCTGAAAATCTTGTGACAAAGGTGCACTGTAGGCATTACTACAGGGTGTGTGCAGTGTCCGATCGGCCCCTAATTGCACCCACTTTTTAGCCTTTTTAATTTACCTCCTTTCTTCAGTCTTGCTGTCCAACTCCCTATTACTTCTAAGTGCAACAGAGGGGTTTTCTCCCACTTCCATCTTTAGATCCTTCAGCTTTATCTCCTTGAATTCCTGGATCTCCGTAGTTTGCTGCGCAATCACTGTAACTTCCCCTTCTCACTGTCTTTAGCACTGCATGGCCGAAAAAGCCCAGTGCTTGGCCTTACAGCCTAAACTGCATAAAAGAAAGCAGTCAATCTGCAGCTCCTACTAAGTCCTCCTCTCCTCATTCCCCTAAACACTTGTGAATTATGTACCCTTTACCCAACAAATCATCCCCTATTCTTTCTGCAGTATGCAACCATATCAAAACGCCGATTCATTCTTCCGCCTATACTGTCGCTTACAACTTCTCCCTATCTCCAGATTTTTCGACATTTCTGTCCTTGTTACATCATATATAATAAAAAAAAATCAGCTGAAACAATTCCAACATTTTTCATCAATTAGATCCCAAATGCATACCTCACCTCCCTAAAGGAGAGCTGGCATACATGCATTCTCTTCGTATCTTTTCCATGCACTCTGCTACCTTCCCTGCATCATCTGTTCTGTGCCTTTCTCTCTCATCCTCCCATCACCTGTTACATTTACTCCCAAACATAGCTATGATCTATTAACCTTTACCATTTGACTATCCTCTGTCCTGGCATTCGTTGCCTCATCTTCCTGATGTTCATTTAAAACAGTACAGCTCTACAGTTTGCGGCCCCGATGGTAGCAGGCACGTTTAGTAAACCGTACGTATTTATGTATGTACGTACGAATTTTTGTTACATACACCGTGAGACATTTTCTCCATATTAACAAGCATTACGCTACATATGTCGTTTAACATCAAATTCACTCAACCTCGGAATAAATACCGAAGGGGAATTTGCAAGTGATAAGCGATCCGTCACCAGGTGGACCTGAACCACCAGAATGGCTGGTACAATAGAAGGCCAAGCGCTGGGATCTATGAAGTCATTCAGCGCTGAAAGGAAAACTGAGGGGTTACAAAGGTGTAACAGGAGGAAAACCTCGTAGCTGCGCTATGAAACAATTGTTAGAAGAGGGTGGGAAATAAGGTGGAAGAAAGAATGTGAAACGGAGTATGGTAAAAAGGAATGGAAGGTGGTTGCAGCTAGGGGCCGAAGGGACGCCTCAGAGAACCTTAATTAATGCCTACAGTGCACCGCGCGGGCCGAATGGTTGGTTGGTAAGCGACGTCTTTTCAGTGACGATAACCATTTGGCTATTATGGTTATCGGCACCAAAAGGTTGTCGTTCCCCAAACATTCGGTGGTTCGAGTCCAACTGGCTCCTCAGTAATAATTTGCCCTTCGGTGTTTATTCAAAGGTTGCATGAATTAGATATTAAACGACATTTGTAGCTTAATGCTTGTGTTGTATGTATATATATATATATATATATATATATATATATATATACTGTATATATATATATATATATATATATATATATACTGTATATATATATATATATATATATATATAGTATATATATATATATATATATATATATATATATATATATATATATATATATATATATATATATATATATATATATATATATATATATATATATATATATATATATATATATATATATATATATATATATATATATATATATATATATATATATATATATATATATATATATATAATTACAATTTACATAAAAACTGTTCTTTGAACACAACTCACACACAGTTTATATATATATATATATATATATATATATATATATATATATATATATATATATATATATATATATATATATATATATATATATATATATATATATATATATAATATATAACTATGGGTTGTAATAAAAAAACAGGTTTTTTTAGGTAAACTGTAATATTCTTTCTATTGAAAAGGAAATTTAAAAAAATGCTAGAAAGCCTAGTATGACAAATATTGAATTAATAGTTCTGAAAATATTAGCAGCAGTCTGCACAGGCTGGATAATTAGATAATGGGCATTGCAAAGCTGTGCAACTGAATTTTATATGGTACACTCTTTCCGGCTATGGCCAGTTTTTATATTTTATTTATGGTTATTTAATTGTTTTCATGATTTAATTATAACCAAATAATATCTATTTTTTTTTTATTTTAACGGCTCTTCATTACGCCCAGCACATTATGTTTGCATAAAATTTACACTCAAGTTTTAGGCACTGGCGCCTTTCTGTCTCCTGCTCTCTCTCTATCGATTGACTTGCAAGTTCCGAGCATAATTAAACCTTGGAAACCAGCCAAACATCGTGAATGATATATAAAAAATTGTCTACAGCTAACCAGTGCGTGCGTTATCTAAAATTCAGTCATATAATTTTTCACTGTTCATTATCTAATAAAGCAGCCTGTGTGGGCCTACGCTAATTATTATTTAAATCTCATATTCCTGTTGTGAACTTCATCTGGTTATCCTGATATTTTATTTATTTAAATCTAAGATTCCTTTGTGAACTTCATCTGGTTATCCTGATATTTTATTTATTTAAATCTAAGATTCCTTTGTGAACTTCATCTGGTTATCCTGATATTTCATTTAAATCTACGATTCCTTTGTGAACTTCATCTGGTTATCCTGATATTTTATTTATTTAAATCTAAGATTCCTTTGTGAACTTCATCTGGTTATCCTGATATTTTATTTACTTAAATCTAAGATTGCTTTGTGAACTTCATCTGGTTATCCTGATATTTTATTTAACTAAATCTAAGATTCCTTTGTGAACTTCATCTGGTTATCCTGGTATTTTATTTAATTAAATCTCAGATTCCTTCGTGAACTTCATCTGGCTATCTTGATATTTTATTTAATTAAATCTCAGATTCCATTGTGAACTTCATCTGGTTATCCTGATATTTTGTTTAATTTAATCTCAGATTCCTTTGTGAACTTCATCTGATTATCCAGATATTTTATTTAATTAAATCTAAGATTACTTTGTGAACTTCATCTGGTTATCCTGATATTTTATTTAATTAAATCAAAGATTCCTTTGTGAACTTCATCTGGTTATCCTGATATTTAGTTTAATTAAATCTCAGATTCCTTTGTGAACTTTATCTGGTTATCCTACTTTTTTATTTATTTAAATCAAAGATTCTTTTGTGAACTCCATCTGGTTATCCTAAGATTTTATTCAGTTAAATCTTAGATTCCTATTTTGAACTTTATTTGGCTACCATAATACTTTACTTAATTAAATCTAAGAGTCCTGCTGCGAACTTAATCGAGTTATCCCAATATTTCATTTAATTAAATTTAAGATTCCTCTGTAAACTTCGTCTGGTTATTTTAATATTTTAACTAAATCTCAGATTCATGTTGTGAACTTCATTTGGCTATTCTAATATTTCATTTGAGTAAATCCAAGCTATTTTGAACTTCATTTGGTTATCCTATTATTTCATTTAACTTAGTCTCAGATTCCTTTGTGAACTTCATTTGGTTATCCTAATATTTTATCTAATTTAAGGTTCCTCTTTTGAATTTCATTTGGTTATCCAACAGCTGAGTACTACTAGGTATTTAACAGTTTTATCTGGTTATCCTAATATTTTATCTAATTCAAGAATCCTCTTTTGAACTTCATTTGATTATGCAGCAGGAGAGTAGCACAAGGTATTCTAGAGCTGAGCATCCAGGTGATGAAGTACCCAGGTGTATACCATGGTCAGGTAATTATTGTCTCTCACATATGAACCTGTTCAGATAGAAAACAATGTCATCAATTTCACTATACTTACGCCTGGTATCCACATTACTCTCGCAACATATTAATTCAGAATAAAAATTAATATTTTCACAAGGTGCAAAATTAAATGTTTTAACACGTCTATAAAGACCTTGATCATGGTTGGATTAGTATTTTCATATCACAAAGTTATGTCATGGAGTGATATAAACGCTTGTTTTAATTACCTAATATTCCAGTTTAATACGATCATTGACGCATCCACACATTATTAAGTAAACAAAACATTTCTGAGAGGGTCGTTATATTGGGAAGAAGTCGAGAAGTGAGTTGGTAGTTGCGTTCGATTGGAATAAACCGGATTGGTAACAAGACGGACGTCTGTTCTCAGGCAGCTCGTCAGTGTGGTAAGATGCTAAAGGGGTTAAAAGGCCTGGTGTGACCATTTTGACTCTGACCACTCAACAGAGATAGCAACCTCAGGTAAAACGTGGCCCAGAATTCTTAGGGATACCGAAAAGAGTCAGGTTACATATAGGTTTCATTATCTTTAACAATTATCCGATGGGCTACAAGGTTTCTCTTTATCAGACGACGCAGGCAGACCAATTCCTGCAGTTTTAATTCCATTTTATTGTTAAAAGATATACGTAAGTCACCCTTGTTCACTTCATTCCGTTTTCTCTTACATATTACCCTACAATTTGTTTGATTTTCAGCTTTAACAGTGATGTGCTTAAGATTTAAAATGGTTTAGCAGATATCTCTGTAGGTCTGTATGCTTTGACTTACTTGTTTGACGTTCCACAATCTGCCTTGCCCCATTTTTTTGAGCTCTGCAGAAACAGGACACAACGCTTTTCTTCGTCGTCACTTGGTTCACCATCACCCCACCTGCGGAGTGTGGAACATTAGCAGGTTTGAATCAACATAGGTAGTTGACGTGACAGAACCTAACTTAAGTAAGCGTCAAGGAGGGATGGGCTCTACATGAACGCATAAACGTCACTATATGACTGAACGAAAATTTTAAAAGTTGTGTAAACAACCAGGATATAAGATAAGACCAAAATTGTGCAACTGTCACTTCTGAGTGCCAATAAGTTCCCGTGTGATATTTTCATTTTGTTTGATCAAATAACCTGTTTTCCAGACATACTTCAGTCCCACTTAAACAGTGTTGGTATTATATCCCGTTTACAGGGGACACCAATTATCTGGTCATATTAACCTTTTCAAATGTCCAAATGAAAGGTGTTTGTTGTAAATAGGATATAATGCAGTACATAAACTGTGTAAGTGCGACAGAGGTGTGTCTTGAAAATAGGTTATAAGCTATACCAAAATATGAGTATTTTTACATGGAAGTTTTCGTGGGAACAGGATATACGTCAGTACCATAATCTGCACAAGTATCAATGAGTATTTGCCTGAATATTGATGATATGGAAAAGTAAATTGTGTTTAAGTGTCATGAAGGTATATCATGTAAAAAAAAAAAAAACTATAATATTTAGCAAGAATATAAACGACAGGAAGGTCTGGACCCTGTCACGCTATGTTCACTTCTGCTATATAACGTGCAACCTGGTTGGAATGGAATGGAACATAAAATAAGGTCAAAGGCCAAGCACCGGGACCTGTGAGGTCATTCAGCGCTGAAAGAACAATTTGAGAAAAAAGATCTTAAAGATGTAACAGGAGTAAAACCTTGCAGTTGCACTGTGAAACAAATTGTTAGAAGGTGGAAAGTACAATGGAAGATAGAGAATATGAGCAGAGGTACAGTAAAAGGAATGAAAAGGGTTGCGGGTAGGGGTCGAAGGGGCGACGCAAAGGACCTTGGGTGATGCCCACAGGGCAACCGAGTGACGTGAACTAACGACAAACCCCTATCTTCCAGTTGCAGTTGCGGGGTAATTAGCGGGGGGTCCAAAACCATTAAATCGTGTATTGCGTGTTGTTCCGAGCGGTAAGTCGTATTTACGTGCTTATGATTGTGCTGTACCTCTGTACGGCTATAATTATATATGACATTTTATATATTGTTTATACTGTAATTCTATAAGCTACAAATTATATTCTTTGAAATTTAATTCATTATGATTTATGGTGTAATATCATTAGATACGAGTGTTGGAATTCTACATACAGACCTTACGCAAATGTGTTGCATTTCTTCCTTTCTCGTGAATTACTGAATATCTTCTTGTACTTTAGTTATTTCTATTTCATTGGGTTGGTATCAAACAGCAAGCGGGAAAAATACTGGAGAAGCCTAGACAAGTAGTCCTGACTGAGTTCGGGTGGGAATAAGGACATTGAATTAAGTAGAATGCCTTGAAGCATAAGTAAACTTGCATCTTAAGGAAAAGAAACGCTTTAAAAATATTTCGTAAATTAAGAAAAAAAATAATTGTGGCACCATTTTTTCTTAAAGAAAGAGACATCAGGACAACAATAACTGTAAAATCAGTCAAGTATTGTAAGTTAGTTCCTCAGAAGAAAAGCTATTGCTACGGGCGTTCATCATTACTCGATTTATTACTTCAGTAGATGAAGCCTATTCACATGGAAGAAGCACACAGGGGCAATTTTCTTGAAATTCAAGCTTCCAAAGAATGTTGCTTTCAACATCCCACGGCAGACAGACCCGGCACTGCACCAGTGACTGATCATGATGCAGAGCCAGTGATTTTTCATCGCCCTGGGGGAGACGCGAACCAGCGACATCTGAGTGGCATGCCACGACACTAACCACTATACCAGCGGACCAGCTGCTAACCTCATCTAAAAACATCCTAACTTGCATTCAGCCATATTTCCTGAGCAATGCGCATGCACATTGTTGTAATCTCAGATAAACTGCAAGAACAGAATTACAGTGACACAGAGAGAGGGTGGAGGTGGCACATTTACGGATAGGGCCAATCTAATACTTACGCTTACACTTATTTATTTTCAGTTATTTCGTTTTTATTTTGAGCTATTCTTAGTTATTTTTAATAAGTGAAATCTCTTCTTTCTGTATTTTCCTTTACCTTCTCTTACTTCTAAATGAGCATCATATTCTTTGGAAGCTTGAATTTCGAGTCAATGGCCCCTGTGGGCTTGTTCCATATGAATAGAGTTCATCTTCTGATTAATAATAATAATAATATTCATTTATTTATTTATTTTTACTCTTTTATTATTTCTTTTTATCTAATTATTCATTTTCACTTCTAGATTTTCGTTCGCTTCTCTTTATTAATTTATAATATCATTTTATTTATTTTCATATGATCATATAATTATTTTTAATTGTTGTTTTGTTTTGTTTTGTTTTATATTCATGGGACGTCAGACAAGTAATGTTGCACGTATCTATTAGTAAATCACCGCGGCAAATCATGAGCTGTTGTGTATCTAAATACCTCTGCCCTAAAATGGAAGACGCAGTATCTGCAAAAATACAAAACTGTAGATACTGCAGTTTTCCCTTGCCTAACTACTTATTTTGCAGACACTGAAAATGGGACCCCCTAAATACGAGTCGAAAGCATTGAAAAATCATTCTGAAACTGCAGTAACTTATGTCTCAGTGTTTCACGAGCCCAATAGGTGGCATATCTCAATTTTGAAAATTTTGCAGATACTGCAGGTTTCCATTTTAAGGCAGATTTGCCCAGTTCGACACTATGAGTCTCACAATCTTCTCTCTTGAATCTCAGTGCAAAGAACGAAACGCCAGGTGACGTACTGAGGTTTAAAAGAGGGACTACTTTACCACGAAGAAGTGCCTGTAGTTGCCATGTATGAGGAGTTATCAACACTCCACTTGTAGTGTCCTTGAGACTCCGTGTCATTCAGCCCAATCCAGGCGTTGTCTTGAATCAAGTCTGGAAGAGGAAATATTATTCATTACTAAGGATTTTGTTTCTAAGATGTCTTAGGAAATTCACTGAACACCACCACGAAGACATTCATGTTTTGTATAGTCACTGATCATTGGTTGGTTTTAAAGATTTTGGGTATACATGCCAAACACTGGGGAAACTAAGGCCAATCAGCACTTACAATTTAACATTAATTTAGCTAAAATTCATCAAAACTATAAATTAAGATAGAAAATGTAAAAAAAATATCGTCTTTAATAAGAATCAAATAAAAAAAATCTGTAGAATCTGATAAAAAGTCAAATTCTGGAATAAAAGTTGATTTTCTTTAAAAACAACATTAGTTTACTGATGATATCACAATTATTACCAAGTACCTCACTCATGGACCTGACATATAGTGAGGTAGCCCTCCTTTCTTGGGTAAAAACTGGGCAATAGTCACTGATGATCATACAGGGAAGGAATGGAATATTAAATTTGGCCAAGCGTTCGACCTATCATATTCATCGCTGAAAGGGTAACAAAGAGAAATGTTTGAAAGGTGCAACAGGAGGAAAACCTCGCGGTCGCACGGTGAAACAATTGCTTGGGGAGGGTGGAAAGTAAGATGCAGAAAGATAATGTGAACGTAGGGTCAGTAAAAGGAATGAAAGCGGTTCCAGCTAGGGGTCGAAGGGATGCTGCATAGAACCTTAAGTAATGCCAACAATGCACCGCTTGCACTGTGAGCTTAGAAGGGTTTAAAAGGTGTTTGTTTTCCTCTTTGCTAATCTGCTGGCTTGACTTCCTTTAGTTGTTTAATCTCCGGGCAAAGAATTTGCTTACAATGTCTTCATGAAAACTATACAGCAATGAATTGCTTACAATGTCTTCATGAAAACTGTACAGCAATGAATTGGTATTCTGTTGAGCAAACTGTACATGTTTTATTCTCTCGGTTGAATGGATGGGACTTTAAAATTTACCATTAGATAATTAATCTCTTGACTGAACGGACTGACTCTGATTATCTGATAAAATCCTGATAAATCCTCCTTTAGTTATGTAAACGTTGTTAGGTTCACTTTATATATATATATATATATATATATATATATATATATATATATATATATATATATATATATATATATACATATATACATATACACAGGATGTTTCGAAATTAGAGCCCAGCCCCTCTACAGCATAAACTAAAATTGATATGGACAAAAATAAAAGTAATTCAGAAGAGGTATTTATTTAAGTTTCTCTCTGAGTATTTAATATTTTGTGTGGCTTCCATCTGCCTGTACAACAGCCTGCATTCTTGAGGGGTATGATTTCAGCAAATCGCAAAAAAGCTGAGACTCAAACTCCATTTCCCTGAGCACTTTGGTCACCTCTCTTCGCAGGTCATCGAGGCTTGGTATACCATCATAGTTCACTGTGCACACTTCAACACAATCCTTTAAGATACTACCAATGTTTTCACACACATTAAGATCAGGGGAGCTACCTGGAAATTCACTTGACGAGAAGAAATCGATACCACTGTTTCCAAGCGGCTCCTGTGTCTGAAGAGCCTTGAAACATGGTGCCTTGTCATGCAAAAATGTGACTTCTTTAACAGATAACACATTTTCAGGATCTTTGAGGAAAGAAAATACTCTACCAGTAAGCACAGTTGCTCAGAAGTATTTGCCATTCCATGACTGTCCTTTTTCTTTGATGATCCATATTAACCGTTTGGCTGTGAAACAGAGCAAAATTCCCAAACATTCAGGAAATTTCACAACTTGGCGATAGCGCATGTCATCGCTGATATCATCCAACTTTGCAGCCCAAATGATGTCATTTTTATGATTTGGTTTCCTAACTGTGCAAGTGAAGAATTCATCTGATGCGGCAACATGGAGAAAGTCAGCTTCATCCCAATCTTTAAGAAATGAACCACAAAACCATGCACGGTCTTCTCTCTGTTGCTGAGTGATGTTGGGCTTGCTGATAACATGAAATGACTTGATACCAAATTTTTTCAACTCTCGATATACAGCACTATAACTTCTCTTCTTTCCCCTTTTGTTTCTAGTTCAAGCGCCAATTTACGTAAAGACTTTCTTGGTCTACCCACTGCCTCAGCAATGATGTCTTTTGACTCCTGAGAAAGGACTTCAGGCCTTCCAAGATTCTCACTCTTTTCGTGATGACAGTCATATGGATTTTTGTTCCAGTTTCTTTTAACAAAGGATTCATCTCTTTTAATGTATTTAGCTATCCAGGAACGTGAATGAAGGATGCGCCAGCATCCCTGGCCTCTCTAAAGGTTATAGCCTGGATTCTGTCAATCCATCTGATTTCCTCCGAGTCGTTAGCCATGGCTGTATCTAACTCCGTCACTCAGTATGAAAATACAAGAAATGTAAAATGAAAAATAGCTTAATAGAAACTTAAAATAATGTCCTTGGAGATAAGCTATAGCAGAAAACTTCCTAACTTTCCATTTGTTCTGTGGAGGGGGCTCAAAATTTCAAAACACCTGGTATATATATATATATATATATATATATATATATATATATATATATATATATATATTTATATATATATATATATATATATATATATATATATATATATATATATATATATATATATATATATATATATATATATATATATATATATATGTATGTATATGTATATGTATGTGTGTGTGTCCTTATGTAACACGAAATTCAGTAACAGATGCATTTTGCAAGAGCTGCCCCACAGCTCCTAAGAATATTTAGGAACACACAGATAGTTACTTTACATTTCTCTTAAATGGATTGAACTGATGATGGACAAAGTATATGAAGAGATACTGATATAGGAGTTAAAGTACTTGCTAATTAAGTAGAACATGTCAGGTGTTATGACGCAACTAGAACTATGCTAAGAAGTTGCAGTGTTTGGTTATAAGTTTGAAGGTTATTTTGATGCAGATGGAAGGACCTCAGGACTCAGTGTAAATAAACGTAATGGTGAAAATTGCCTTCTCTGCTCAGCAAGCAACTAATTCTCTTCAGAAATAATCAGAGGTACTCTCTATTCAGTGAAACCTAGTAGGGTGTACTGCAAGCATTGCTGAACGGTGTTAGCAGCGTCCCCTTGTCCCCTAGCTGCGCCCACTTTTTAAAAGTCTTTTACTTTAACTCCATTCCAGCTTCCTCTCTTCAAGCTTGCTGGGCAACCTTTCTTGCCATTACTTTCTTAGTACAAATGTGGGAGTCTTCTCCCAGTTTCACCATCCTTGTACTGTACTTTGTCTTCATTTTCTGGATCACTTATCCTGGTGTGCAACCACTGCAATTCACTCTTTTCATTGTTTTATGTGCTGAAAGGTCGAAGGTGGCCAAGGCCTTGGCTTGACAGCCCTTACTGTGTAGATCAGTGTAGTCAGTGAAAGCAATGACTATGTGGTTATTGTCGAACCTTTGAATTCGACTGTACTAACCTTGAACAAACGCGAATTCCTCAGAGCTGGTGATCTTGACTAATTCTGCTCGGAAATTCTTACACACATTACGAGCTTGTGTCCATCGCTGCCTGGTGTAGGAATGATAATAGCACGAACCACCAAAATCCTTCCAGCTTCCACCACAGTTCACTGTCCCAGGAAGTGAGTATGTTAATGCACATAGCTGACCTCGAGTTGTATATCATTAACAGTTTAATTCAGTCTGTACCTAACATTTAATGTCTAATTCATTTTTAAGGTAAAGGATTTTTCATAAAAAAGAATGAAATTTGTTTTAACCCCTAAGGAAGAGGTACGCAGAAGAGCAATGGCAATGACTTATGTTGAAAAGCCTGAAGTACAAAGACAGTATTTTATATATATATATATATATATATATATATATATATATATATATATATATATATATATATATATATATATATAATATATATATAATATATATATATATATATATATATATATATATATATATATATATATATATATATATATATATATATATATATAATATATATATATAGAACTGTCAAGAAAAGATAAAACAGAAAACAACATTCTAACTTCATAAGTAAAGAGTGACTTACAAAGTAAGTTTAAGGTGAAAAAGTTAATGCATGCCTTCCGTCGATGACGTATTTATATTTTATGTACACCAAAAGGTAATATCACTCACGTTCCATGTCCTAGGAAGCTAGACGCTATTACCTTCGCATAACGAACGAGAATATAATTGCGTGTCTGGTAAAAGACCTATGAAAAATGAAATAGCACGGGGAATGTAAATGAACCCTATATATTGACAACTATTTTCTATGTCTGATGGTCTTACCGTTTTCTATGGGTGGAGATGAAATGGCGTCAGCATGGTGCTAAACCACCTTTAAGCAGTTAATAATTAATTTCAAATACAAAAACTTTAGTGCAAAGGTGATTAACTATGACTTATGATAACACTTACCTTGTGTTGTAGTAGAGGTTGTTTCAGTTGTTGTTGTTGTAGGGAAAGTAGTAGTGCTAGAGGCAGTACTATCAGTAGTCACAGAAACCACAGTAGTCGATGCTGCTGTATTTGTAGTCGATTGCAGTGCTAGGATACCTGTACATGCAAGTGCATGCTTTAATCATTATTGTCCATAAGCCCATGCATGTTTCGGGAGGAACCATTTGTATCTAAACTAAAAAAATAAAGATTTAAATGAAAGATTATTCTTAAACTGTCTTACAATATTTTCTCTCTCTGTTGGTGTATTAATCGATTCTTCTGGATGGAGTTGATACTATTACTTTAACTACTATTCAGATGATGAACCCTATTCATGTGGACCAAGCCCACAGGGGACATAAACTTGGAATTCCAGCTTCCAATAAATATGGTATTCATTAGAAAGATTTAACAGAAGGTAATGGGAAATACAGAATGATGAGATCACTTATTAAATAAGAAAAAAAGAATGAACAAATTATTAAATAAACAGAAAAAAATGTTGGTGAAATATTAAAATACAAGCGGAATTGTATTAGTGTAGCAATGCTACTTCCTTTTGGCAACATATTTATTCTAAAAGACAAGCACACTTAGGCACAGTTATTAACGAACAACTTACCTTGTGTTGAAGCAGAGTTTGTTTCAGTTGTTACAGTAGCATTAGTGGAAGTAGTAGTAGCAGCATTAGTAGCAGCTGTTGTTGCTATAGTAGCATTGGTAGCAGAATCAGTAGCAGCTGTTGTTATTATTGTAGCATTAGTAGTGGTATTACTAGCAGCAGTTGTAAGTGTAGTAGCATTATTAGGACTAGTAGTATCGTTCATAGTAAGAGAGACCTCAGTAGTCGACGCGGTGGTATTCAAAGTAAACAGCATAGTTGAGTTACCTGTGTATGTAAGTGCATGTTTTAATTACTATTCTAAATCAATACATTCACGATTCGGATGAACCAGGTCTATCTACGCTAAGGAAGAAGATACAAGTTTACACAGATATACACAAGTGGGATCTTTCCTAGATAGTGACTCCAAGGGTTTTAACCCGGTATGCATCCACCTTCGCGGCGTGTTTAGTACAAGCCCGCTGGGGATTATCCTAAAAACAGAAAAAAGACAATAAATATCATAAAGATAATGACCCACAAGAAATATTAATGCTAGATAACGACCACGGAAAACCACTGGGGGTCATCTTCTAGGAAAGATCCCACAAGTGAATAGGTAAGAGTATACACACACACACACACATGTATATAGATAGCAGTATACTCACAGCTGCGTACACAAGCATACATTCACTTACATACACGCAACTACACAATTGCAGGGCCTGTGGAGAATTAGTGACGTCAGTACCACTCACGGGGTGCACTGTAGACATTACTAAAGGGTGTCTGCAGTGTCCCTTTGGCCCATCGCTGCAGCCACATTTTAACCTCTTAACTTTCCATCCGTTTCCTCTCTTCCAACTTGCTGTCCAACCGCTCTATTAATTTTTATTGCAAAGGTTGAATTTTCTCCAAGTTTCACCTTTGGACATCTGTACTCTATCTCACTTACTTCCTGGATCTCGACAAATTGCCGTCCAACCCCTCCAGCCTACTAAGAGTCATCAAAATCGGAGAAAAATAAAAATTTTGAATAGATCTGGGCATTTAAAAATCGGGCAAGGATATATAGAACTAAACAATACCTATGATCCATACCGAATTCTAAAGACCAAAGATATATAACTATCATAGCTTCTGAGAACTGGAGGGAACCGTTCTCTAACATTTTGACACTCAAATTATTGCCCTGTTATCTTGGCGCATAGATCAGATTATAATCACAAGAGTGGGGATACTGTATGATCGCTGAATTCGAATCTGCCGAGTTTCATTAACGTCACGGAAAATTGGTAATAATAATAATAATAATAATAATAATAATAATAATAATAATAATAATAATAACAGCATGAGTCACTAAAATGGTGGAAGTGTAATATAATATATATATATATATATATATATATATATATATATATATATATATATATATATATATATATATATATATATATATATATATATATATATATATATATAAATATATATATATATATATATATATATATATATATATATAAGAGCTTTCAAGAGCCTGCCCGATTCTCAAAGCTCTCATTTGTATAAACATTTCTAATATATATTTACACTTACGCCACTGTTTATTTCTTCACAATTAATAATAATAATAATAACAATAATAGTAACAATAATAATAAGACAGCTGAATAAAAGCAATCCTCTCTAAGACAAATGGATTTATTTTTTATTTCTTTTTTGTTATACCTTTTTACCGCATACCAAGTTTCACTACCCACCATTCAAAGGGAGTCGATTAAAAGCAAACAAATCCCTCTTTTTTTGGTTTTTTATTCCTAACAAAGAACCGTGGAACCTCATTTAAAATTCCATCCATTGGCTGGATAAACCATTTAGTGAGGGTTAACGAGGACACAAAATATTAATGCGAGTTAACGTCCTCATCAACAATTTGGCTTAGTTTAAAAAATTCACCAGGGTCAGATATGCAGTATGTTACCGTATACCACACATAGCATTAAAAACTATCAATATCAAACTACTGTAAATATGAACTAGAACCAGTGATTTACAAAAACATGTTTAAGAATGAAAGATATAATAAAAGATATTTAAATAAATACATATATACACTCGCTTATCAACTAACATGCGTACATCTCACTTCATTGTAACTTTACTGTCTTAAACTAAAACTTGTGATTAAAATGCAACTGTAAAAAAAAAACTCGACGTATTTTAAGAATATCACTCGGCCACGCCCACATCCTCCCTACCCTAACCAGACAACCCAGCCTAACCCCCTCTACTCTTTCACGATGTACTCGTATGGCTGGCAACACTGTCCTTATTGGGAACCGGACTCCTCTACCCATCTCCGGATGGGAGAAGGGTGGGTGTTGCTTCCCTATGGGGTCTACTGCTCCTCCCTGGAATGAGCAAGTTGCACAGAGAAAGAGAGAGAGAGAGAGAGAGAGAGAGAGAGAGAGAGAGAAGAGAGAGAGAGAGAGAGAGAGAGAGAGAGAGAGAATTACTATTTGTGTTGTCCTGAAGGGGAAACTTTCAAAAGAATGTTGATAGAACAGTTGTACAAAAATAAGTACCAATTTACAGGTTCCTGAGCCTCCTTTAGTCATTGAATGAATGACCTTTCGATGTTATCACTGTCATAGCCAAGTAGCAACTGATATCGCGGAAGAGTGCGGTACGATAAAGTCACGCATCATTTACTGTACCAGGGGAAGGGGGCGTGGCCGAGTGAGATTCTTAAAATGTGTTGACTATAGCGGTTCGTCTTCAGCAACAATTACCTTCTCTTATATCCAAATTTAAGGAAAAATTTTTACAATAAATAAATCACAAAAAAATACAACAAGTGTTAGTGGAAGTTGCAAAGGAAGCATTTAGTGCTGGAACTTGATACAAAATTCTTCTGTCATTTCTTCAACATAAGCAAGTAATAATCCTTGAATGCTCTTTTTTAATTAGGTCTGCTTATTTGGTAATCAAACTAAGTACTTTCACTCCCAATTATAGTGCTAATGAAGGGAATCCTAATTACTTTCCTTAATAGATTATCATTAATTTTATTCCTTACAACAATACTGATGGTGGCGGAAGTTATGATAATGAATAACAGTAAAAATGCAAATAAAATATAAATAACAAAACAAACTATACAGCCAATACACAAATTCTTGTGAGTGCGAAAAAAATACCCGTGAAAAAGCACAAAATGCTGAACTTTAGCATAAAAAAAGTACATTTTTACGTTAAATATACATTCCGTTCCCAAATTTAATGTCTTGTTCGGTTATAAAATGCGTCTACATACCGATGGTTGAATTATCCGAAGTCGGTACTGACGTCGTCACGTTTATTGTCTCGTTGTTACCTGTAAGAAATCGATGAGAGGTAAGTCAGATGGAACTGGAATATAAAATTTAGGCCAAAGGTAAGCGCTGGGACCTATGAGGTCATTCAGCACTGAAAGGAAAATTGAGTAAAGGTTATAAAGGTGGAACAGGAGGAAAACCTCGCAGTTACACTATGAAACAATTGCTAAAAGAGGGTGGAAGGTGAGATGGATGAAAGATAATACAAACGGAGGTACATTAAAAGGAATGAAAGGGGCTGCAGCTACGGGCCGAAGCAACACTGCAAAAAACCTTAAGTAATGACAACAGCGCACCGCGTGAGGTGTACTGGCAGTACTAACCCCTGCTGGTGGTTAAGTCAGGTGGCCACTAAAAAAAATCTTTAAAGGATCACTACGAGCCTCTAATTTTTCTCATCTTCAGGAAAAAGTCAGACTACTTAGAAAGGTGCATTCCGCCAAACCCATGAGGTAAGGAGCCTATATAATATATTCAGCAATATTTCTTTACCCTCTAGTCGTTACTGTAATTAATTACCCAGTAATGTGATGTCTTGGCAAAGGTTTAATTGTTTTGAAAGATCTAACAAGCATTGAAATGTTTTAAACAATTTAGAATTGTGAAGAATCGCTTTTGCACAAGCAGAGTTAAACAAATAGCAAGAACAATTTTTTATCTGTATAATTATGAACTGCGTTAAGTAGACGAAATAAGTTGTGAGATACTTTATAAAAAGCTGCATGTATATACACATACATATACATATTAATCACACGGGGAGAGAGAGAGAGAGAGAGAGAGAGAGAGAGAGAGAGAGAGAGAGAGAGAGAGAGAGAGAGAGAGAGAGTAATTTGTTCGCACGTTCATATTAAAGTACGCAATTCCAACGCATGCATTAAATATGACTAATATAGTTTACTGAACCTTTAGTTTTTTGTTGGCAACTTGGAATTGTAATAAAATCCTGTTGGAATAAATGTTCGTAATCTTGCTAGCATTGGGCCGAATGCTTCATGAGAGGCAAAATATTAGGAGCAGAACGTGAAAAAACTACTCATGGATAAGCAACTTCTTCACTGATTTTTTATAAGTGCTGATTAACCGGAGAAAACAAACAAAAATAGTTTTATCTGCTTCATCCGTGTAAAGAAAATACTGTTAATTTTTTATCTCTTTATTTATTTATTTTTTAAATGTAAAGTGGATTGTAATATACTGCAATATTTCATCAGTATTTTACGACAGTTAAAGGGAAGGACAAGATGAAAAGGAAAGGATATTCTAAATTCTTGATTATCTTGAATCTATGGTAAGTGTCTCAATGCAGGCAAATTTAGCTCTTGGCAAGGCAAAGGTATGATATCAAATGTTTCAAGGAGGTAAAAAAAAAAAAAATTAAAAAGTGTCCTTTTGAACTCACCGCCATAAATCCAAGAGTGAGTGTCTCTCTCCCGGAGCAGATCGTCGCCTGTCACTTTGAAATAGCTGAACTTGCAGGTCCAGCTTCCTGGAAGACAATCAAGTTTGTGTATGGCTCCCAAGGTGAGAGAGGAAAGAAAAATTACTGTTTGAAGGTTTCCAATATTCACAGTTTCTGAAATTCGCGAGTCTATGCTCTCTTCATTCATTATCACACTCACTTCTTTTAATCACAATTACTTTTAATTTTTCAGCATTTCCTCTCCAAATTGAACTTAAATATTTAAGTTCTCTGATTAGATATACTCCTTTACCCTCTACAAAATTGGCTTGCATCCTTTGGTCGATACCCAGCAAATGTTAAAATGTTGGAAAACACCACAAATGTCTAAATTTTGGAACACACAACAAATGTCCAACTGTTGGAAAACAAAATAAATGTCAAAATGTTGGACAACACAACAAATGTCAAAATGTTGGATAACACAACAAATGTCAAAATGTTGGATAACACAACAAATGTCAAAATGTTGGATAACACAACAAATGTCAAAATGTTGGACAACACAACAAATGTCAAAATGTTGGATAACACAACAAATGTCAAAATGTTGGATAACACAACAAATGCCAAAATGCTGGATAACACAACAAATGTCAAAATGTTGGATAACAACAATATTTAATGTCAAAATTTTGGAAAACACAACAAATGTCAAAATATTGGATAACAACAAATGTCAAAATTTTGGAAAACACAACAAATGTCAAAATGTTAGATAACTCAACACATGTTAAAATGTTGGAAAACAAAACAAATGTCAAAATGTTGGATAACACAACAAATGTTAAAATGCTGGCTGGATAACACAACAAATGTTAAAGTGTTGGAAAAAGTTAAGTATAGTTTAGTTTTACCAGACCACTGAGCTGATTAACAGCTCTCCTAGGGCTGGCCCGAAGGATTAGACTTATTTTACGTGGCTAAGAACCAATTGGTTACTTAGCAACGGGACCTACAGCTTATTGTGGAATCGGAACCACATTATAGCGAGAAATGAATTTCTATCACCAGAAATAAATTCCTCTAACTCTTCATCAGCCGGCCGGGGGAACTGAACTCCGGCCCATCGAGTGACAGTCCGAAGCTCAACCGACTCAGCCAAAGAAGGGCTTTAAATAGAGTGTTGGAAAACACAAATGTTAAAATGCTGGAAAACACAACAAATATTAATGTTGGAAAGCAATTCATAAAGAAATATTTGGGTATTTCATGTCACTTAATACTAAATCCACAATACTTTACCATCATTTTCTTCAACGCTGACTCCAGTGCATGAGCTATTAGTGATGCACCTGACCCGGCAAGCACCTGCAATATAGAACTGAGTATGAGTTCAAAGTCTAATAAGCAGTAAAGCAGTGAGGAAACGTCCTCAGGAAAAACTTGTGCTTTTCAAAGGCTTTGAACAAATCTACTACATGCCTAAACTGTTACAAATCATGACAAAGATTTGAGTCCAAAATTTTATTGTATTTTTATTTTCTCTGACAAAGAAAGAAGAGTCATCTTAGAGCTGAAAACACTTATTACACTAGAAAATGGCTTTATTCTATTCTTATTTTCACTAATATTATTAACTGTGTTCGAAGCTGCGATTATTCTTAATGATGTAAATACTAGAATGACAAGTAAAAGAAAGAAGACTTGCTTTAGAGATGCCCCTAATCTACCGAAAATATATCCAGTTACCACGAATGAAATTTTGAATGTAGTTATTCTTAACGATGAAAAATATCTATGATATACAGTTCGTCTGTAAGCAATGTCTCATTTGCAATCTGTAGTCTTCTTCCTTAGGCTTTTATTTCAGCTAACAAAACACTGTCTGTCTGTTTGTCACTGTCACCGGTTTCCTTGAAACACGAATTCCATGTTTCCGCGAAGAAAGCAATGTAGGCGATATATTACAGCTTTTTTTCTATATCAGAAGATTTCAATCAAACTTTGACACTCAAGCATAGAAACTGACGTCGATGAGAGGTCAGTAATTTCTTTTTCACACGCAAAAGTGTAATGTTGTATCTTTGAGGGGCTCGTCACATCAGTTTGACGCAAACGAAATTTCATTAAAAAAAAAAAAAAAAAAATATACAGTTCTTCACGAGAATTTAGTCAGAATAAAGATTTTGAATAAGAAAAGCTTAAGTTAAAGTTCATTCAGATTAGGAGTTTAAATCAGCAAAGCGAAAGTTCATTCAGAAGAGATTATGAATAATTTTGGGAATTACTATTTAATGTTACGATTCCTTTCCGAAGGTAGTTAAAAGCAAATATTCCGATTGTTAATAGCAAATATTTCCATTAAAATGTACCTTCAGTTAACTTTTTTGTTTCTCTTCTTGCTTATGAAGACACTGGGTAGTTGCTCCAGATTCCTGCCAGCAGCTACAGTTTTGTAATGTATTACAAAATCATGGTGCCCTATACCATAGCGAATGCAACATAGGAGGTTTCAAGAGGATCGAACAGCTTGCAAATAGTAGCTTCTAGGTAATTTATGTAGGTAACTTACTAAGAGATCAAAAGTCTGTTTTTTTTCTGTTAAGGAACTATCATGAGAAATCTAAACATTCTTTTATTGACTGACATCGCAGTCATCATGCATTATTTGAACTGAATTGGACTGAATATAGAATTTAGGCCAAAAGGCCAAACACCGGGACCTACAGTGTGAGGTCATTCAGCGCGGAAACGGAAACTGACAGTAAAAGGTTTGAAAGGTGTTACAGGAGTAAAACCTACAGTTGCATTATGAATCAGTTGTTAGGAGAGGCTGGAAAGTAAAATGGAAGAGAGAGAGTACGCAAGGAGGTACAGTAAAAGGAACGAAAGAGGCTGTAGCTAGGGGCCGAAGGCTCGCTGCAAAGAACCTAAAGTAATGCCTACAGTGCACCGCATTAGGTGCACTGATGGCACTACCCCCCTACGGAATCATGCATTATTTGATTTTTCTGTATTTTCAGTCAAACTGAATTCAAGGCAAACAAACTTGAAATTCTGCAGTTCAGAAATGTGGAAAAGGTCGAACAGTTACATTGTGGGGAAATTCTTTGCTTAACTAGTCATTTTCTAGGAAATGCACAGGTATTGCAGCTTGATATCTCATTGTCAAGTATCCGTGAATTTTATCCTGGTCCCCGAGAGAGAGAGAGAGAGAGAGAGAGAGAGAGAGAGAGAGAGAGAGAGAGAGAGAGAGAGAGACCTTTGACGTAAAAAAAAGAAAGGAATGAAATACCCAAATCTTTAATTGTCCGCCTTTTCCTTTCTTTTATTCTGACGAAAAACATCAATTATTGCGCACGAAGATGAGTGGAAGCACTGCACAGAAATGGATGAAATAAGTTGACACGACTCCAGGGTCTTTAAGTACGATTTTCTCTTTTTTTTTAAGATAATTGATTTGTCACGTCGAGCTGCGATTGGACAGGGAGAAACATTCGTATAAAATTATAAATTCATTCCATGGCAAATCACTTGACGCAGACTAAAAGGATATATCTTAGAAAGAGAAATGCACTGTAAGACAATGTTAATTAGTACTTTCCAAGGGGCACTTTGTTATTTTCGTTTTTTTTTTTTTTTTTTTTTTTTTTTTTTGTAGGTGGAATTTTAAAAGGGCAATATTTTTCATCCTCTGCTGGAACTTCCAAAAGAGGCAAAAGAAGGAAACGTAATGACTGAATGACTCTCAGTCTTCTAACTCTCCCATTTTTCACTTTAGAAAAATAATACACTCTAATTATGAAATTTGACATTAGGGTATACGGGGCGAATGGATATTTACAGATGAGCATCCCTATAAAAGTTTCCATTCCTGTTCCTCTCATTAAAACATTCGAGAACTATTAAATAAAAATATTCCCATGGGCTACCATACTGTGATCAAAACTAGAAATAAATCGCCTTCACTCCTGTAGACGTGCTAAGGAATCTTAGAAATGGTAATGTTTGCGGGGTAGTAACGTAGCAACATAATTCCAGAGCTTGTGTTTTTTTATGGCATTGAAAAACTCTGTCCTTGATGTTGTACATTTCTGTAGTTCATAAATATTTTCTGTTTCTGCACCAGCTTTCCTTCCATGACTTAATATTTAATCTTGTCAGAAGGAAGACATTCCTTGTTTACTGCTATGTATTAGAGAGATATCTACCTGTATTAGGTTAATTGTTCTTGATATGTTTGTGCTTAGTGTTTAGAATTAAACAAGTTATTCGTATTGTCTGTTTTCTTTAATACCTTATCACAAACTAAACTCAAAAGGTAAGTTAATTACAAATTCTGTTTTCTTAATACCTAATCACAAACTATACTCAAAAGGTAAGTTAATTACAAATTCTGTTTCCTTAATGCCTTACCACCAACTAAACTCAAAAGGTAAGTTAATTACAAACTCTGTTTTCTTAATACCTTGTCACGAACTAAACTCAAAAGGTAAGTTAACTACAAATTCTGTTTTCTTAATAACTTATCGCAAACTGTACTCAAAAGGTAAGTAATTACAAATTCTGTTTTCTTAATGACTTATCACAAACTACCTCAAAAGGTAAGTTAATTACAAATTCTGTTTTTTAATACCTTATTACAAACTAAACTCAAAAGGTAAGTTCATTACAAAATAAACGATCCATGAAACCTTTTTTGATTTGCAACTTGGCAGAGCATAAGCCTAAAGGAAGTATCCGTTCTTTGTTTTGAGAAAACGTACGCAAACACACACACATACACATACACACACACACACATACACACGGACACACGAACACAAACGAACTAACCCATCACGAGTCCCCTCTTGTTTGCACTTCTTAAAGGGCAGATGGCTAAACGCAATGTCTAACCCTTTAGGAGACCGTCGGTGGATGAATTTAACTTGAACATAAAAAAATGTTTATATCAGTCGGCAAGTACATTTGCATATGGTACACAGTATATTGCTAGAGTACGCCGGTTGCTACAAACAGAAAGCGTCAAAAAAAAAAAAAAATAATGACAATTATGGAATGATCGTTTTTGGACAGGGAGGTTGGACACGCACCGGGACAACAGTATTAGTAATTACAGGTTCTGAAAAACTGGGCGACCTGTCAACATTACACCTTTATGGTTTATTATTCAAGAGATATAATGGGATCTGTAAGACATCATTACATGAATAGTATAAAAAAAAATTACCAATATAAGTATTGCATGATTCTTTTTCCGGGCGTGGGGGAACCTTGCCAACAGTTCGTGCAAAGTAAATTTTTAATATTAGTAAGAAAGGAGCTACCTACAATAATGACTTTTCTTGGACTATAAAAATTAGGTCAAAGGCCAACCTCTGGGGCCTATGAGGTCATTCGGCACTGAAAAGGGAAGCTGACAGTAAATAGGCTTTTAAAGGTGTTACAGGAGGAAAACCTCAAAGCAGTTGCACTATGAAACAATTGTTAAAGCAGGGTTAAAAGTACGATGAAAGAGAGTATGAATGGAGATACAGTAATAGGAATGAAAGGGGTTACAGCTAGAGGCTCAAAGAACGCTGCAACTAACCTTCTGTAATGACTACAGTGTACCGCGTGAAGTGAACTGACGGCACTAACTCCCTTCAGGACTTTTGTTAAGAGTTGTGCCGATTAGCATTATCAAAACGCTTCACTAATATTTAAAAACTAAAGTCACAGAATATGAAAAATATGATGATCACTGATGCGGTGATTCTGACATGTGAAGGAAAAACATGATTGAATTTGAATATCTTGAAGTGTTTGAATAACCGTCCGCCCTCAGATCTCAAAAACCACTGAGGCTAGAGGGCTGCAAATTAGTATGTTGATCATTCACTCTCCAATCATCAAACATACCAAATTGCAGTCCTCTAGCCTCAGTAGTTTTTATTTTATTTAAGGTTAAAGTTAGCCATAATAGTGCGTCAGGCAACAATATAGGACAGGCCACCACCAGCCCGTGGTTCAAGTTTCATGGGCCGCGGCTCATACAGCATTATTCCGAGACCACCGAAAGATAGATCTATTTTCGGTGGCCTTGACTTTACGCAGTATCGGTTGTACAAAAACCTTGATTGCGCGGAAGAAACTTCGGCGCATTTTTTATTTTTTTTTCCCCCTTTTTGGCGGAGGGTGTGTGTGTGTTTTTGTTTCATGGTGGCCATGGGGACATTCGATTTACAGAGGTATTTTTGTGTTTTATGATTTACAATGGGATACAAGGGTTCTTAAACGTACTATCATTTCTGTGACAAAAAAACAGTGACAACAATTCCCGAATATTCCGGTGAATATCAACGATCGAAGGTTCTTGCAGCGAAATGAGATTTTGTGCATACATACATATATACATACATACATACATACCTATGTTTGAACGTGCTGTTGCTTATATATTATATGTGGAACACTATAATAATCAATAGATAAAAGAAATAAAATAATTGGCATCTCAATGGACTTTGCACTAGGCAATTACTTTACTGCTTTGCTAGAATATGGTTCGGAATGTGTTACTTACAGCATCTTGCATACACGATTTCTATGATACCTACGTATAATTCTTAAAAATCTTCGCTTAAAGCCTTCTTTACTATCACTATACTTGTTTTCAACGAATCTGAAGACATGCTGAAGTTACTAGCTCGGTCCTCTTACAGTTGTTTTGCAGTTTCATGTTTTTCCAGATCAGTTATAATCGCTCATTTAAAAGAAGCATTACAGAAACGTACAAGGGAAGTGTCTCTTTGTTTAAAAGAACGGGATAACTATTACTTTGCCAAGATAATAAAAACAAGTAAAAAATGCGCCGAAGTTTCTTCGGCCCAATCGAGTTTTCTGCACAGCGTATAATTAAGGCCACCGAAGACATAAATCTTTCGGTTGTCTAGGTATAATGCTGTATGAGCCGCGGCTCATAAAACTTTAACCACGGCCCGTTGGTGGCCTGGCCTATATCGTTGTCAGACGCACGATTATGGCTAACTTTAACCTTAAATGAAATAAAAACTACTGAGGCTACAGGGCTGCAATTTGGTATGTTTGATGATTGGAGGGTGGATGATCAACATACCAACTTGCAGCCCTCTGGTCTCAGTAGTTTTTAAGATCGGAGGCGGACAGAAAAAGTGCGGACAGA
Source organism: Macrobrachium rosenbergii (assembly GCF_040412425.1). Lineage (NCBI taxonomy): Eukaryota > Metazoa > Arthropoda > Malacostraca > Decapoda > Palaemonidae > Macrobrachium > Macrobrachium rosenbergii. The sequence continues at coordinate 65,773,414 of NC_089743.1, forward strand.
AAAAAAGTGCGGACGGACAGACAAAGCCGGCACAATAGTTTTCATTTCAGAAAACTAAAAGGGAGTATAGCCCTGTTTAGGAAACGCTGCATTTTGAGAGTCCAATTCACTGATATTTTCTCAGCTCTTCCTAAGTATTCTTCTTTGTAAGAAAGCCTTAATCCTTCAAATAAGAGATATAAATATGCTAATTCTCCCGCTAACTCAATCTCAGACTCAGATAGAAGCAATTGCTTTTGATTTCTGAAATTTAGGCTGTCAAGCCAAGCGCTGGGGCACTGGCGGCCATTCCGCCTTCAGATAGTGAAAAGAGGGAGTTGGAGTAGTTGAACAGCAAGATAAAGATTAAGCAAATAAGGCGAATTATGTAAAACTGATCTAAAACTTGAACTGAGAGAAAACCTCACAGATACACGAAGAAGCAATAGTTGGAGAAATTGGACAGCATGTGAAGAGGAGGTCAAGTAAATGATTAAAGAAGTGGGTGCAGTGAGGGGCCGAAAGGGGAATGGAAACACTCCTGAGTAATCTCATGGGGTGCACTGACAGCTCTACCCCTGCGGAGTGGTTTATTACTGTGACAATGAATGTTCTTTGTCAGTTCCTCAGTCAGTCTACAAACCCTGAGTAATTTCCATCTAATTCTTTTCTATTATCTTGTCACTTCTCTCATTAAAGGTCATCTACTTTTCACTGCTTTGAAAACCTCTCATTGCGTCCTCTGTCTACTCCTACAATGACACTCTTATATTCTCCTCAGGTGTTTCTAACCGTTAGGGGGTTTTGCTATAATCCGTTAATCCTAGGGGAGCCCTATTTCATTCTGGTTAAGTAAATATCAAACCCTTATGTTTTAAGAAAAAAAGAATTCATTTTTCCATTCCAGTTTTGACCATAATTTGAAATGTAAATAAAAAGGGCTATTTAATTGCAATTTATGGTAGAAAAAGTTCAAATGTTTTAACACTTAATCATACTCAATAAAAATGTTGATACCTCCAGTTACTCTTGAATCGTGCTTTTAAAAAAATCAACACCTGGAAAAATGTACATCATTGTTCATTACATTTCTCAAGTCTCGAACTGATCAATGAAATTAAGGAAACAAAGAATCAAGCATAAATTAAGAAGGAAATATATGATGTAGAAAAATGAAGTCTAAATCCAAATCAAAATATGACTGTACTCACAAGAAGAAAAATAGTTATCAATCTGGTAGTCGACTAAATGGTCTGGTAGCGTTCGCCACAATCTCCTGCCGATGTGAAGTCGGGTACAAGAGCCGTCCAGGAGGAGGAAACTCATCCAGAACGCTGCTTGCATCGTCTTGAACCAAAAATGAGATATGGCCCACCCTCTGGAGGGCTTCCCTGTTTTCCTCGTCATGTTCTCCAAACTGTTTTCAAATAAATTAGACATTGGTGAAGTAATAGTCTATACAGCGAGTAACTCTGTACACACACAGACACACACACACACACACAAACACCCAATGATCGAGCATGACTTTTCTGTGCAGAAAACTTCCATTATTGTTAACCTTATCATACTGAAATTTCCCAGGGTCATACTTTGAATCAGAATCAATCATGACTTCAGAAAACTTCTATTAGTATTAATCACATCATATTTAGATTTGCTTACATAACAATAAGCCATATGCTTTAAGAGAGGCATATCACAATCATACTTGAACTGTTAAATGGCGTGTGAATATGCCCCGAAAATTTTAAAGACAATAACCTTTTCATACAGCTACACAGAAGGTTCACCAACTGCACGTCGAGCCCCTTACACACACATACACACACACACACACACACACACACACACACGAAAGGAGTGTTATTGACTACGGGACTGTGTGAATGGGTGTTGATATGCTGTTGATGAGCCTTGAGATGATGACACTGTAGAAACTTCATCAGAGCGAGGACTGTCGCTACGCTTTCTTTTGAACTAATTCCTATTATGCACAAGTTTTTAGGCTGAAAAAATCGATTTAATATTTAAAACTTAAATACCAAAATTAGAGATTATTAAAATACACAAGTCATATATTATTCACAAAAGGAAAGGGAAAATGCTGATTTAACAGCGTTGCTACAACAAAATAAAGTGGTGTCACATCACCCAAGAACCACATGATTGGTCTGGTTTGTAACTTTTGAGGATTTTATGTAAACATATGGTTTCGTTTACACTACAGTAAAACTTCTCGTAAACACACGGCGGCAACTTATCTCTTACATGTTACAAAAAGGTTGAAAATAATGAAACAACCTTAAGTGAAGTACGAACCCTTGACCAATACTGGATAATCGTATGATGCGCTGAGTAGAACGACCAATAAATCATTAACTTCTATTCCATCTGTTCTAGTGACGTCTGTGCAATGAATCACGACTTTTTTTTTTTTTTTTTTTTACTGTGTCTTGGACGCGCCCTTAAGAGTAGGATTTGGGCTTCTGGAACGTAGTTGTAACTACTAACTATTATTCCTGAAGTTCCTTCCTTTGAGGGGACATAATTAGTGAGAACCGCTTTTGATGACTGTACTACAAATAGTTATCTACACAACTACAAATCTATTTCTTTAGTCAGATCAATAACTTACATTTAAAAGGAAAGGCTCTTTCCTGAATAGTGACCCCCAAGGATTTTCGGGGGTCGTTATCTAGGACGAATATTTCTTGGGGTCATTGTCTTTGTGATATTTACGGTCTTTCTTTTTATGTTTCTAGGGTAATCCCCACCGGCAAAGGTGGATACATACCGGGTTAAAAAAAATAATTCCCCAACGGGTTTGTTGTACTAAACACGCCGCAAAGGTTGGTGCATACCGGGTTAAAACCCTTCGGGGTCACTATCTAGGAAAGATCCAAAGGAAATAAGATACAGACTATCTCAATAGCCTGCAGTATTACAAACGCTTTCTCCGAGACCCAAATCATTTACACTAGAGTAGAGTCGGTGTGCGTCTTTGTGATATTTATGCTATTTTGCTGAATGGTCTTTTTCAGCTTCTGCATCCTACTCCCTTCAAAAGTAAGGTACATACCCGTAAAGCCCTTCAGTCTAAACATAAATGAACTTGAAGCAAGTAATAAAGGGAAAGTTATGCATATGGACGCTCTCAACATACAGTAAATACAAACACATTCAGTAGTCTTATTACATTTACCCAATAATCTAAACAGACTTAAGGCAAGTGATACAGGAAAATCTTAAGCATAAGTACCACGACTACCTTTCGCTGACGATATCATGTAGCTTATGGAAAAAGCAAGTAAAAAATGCGCCGAAGTTTCTTTGGCGCAATCGAGTTTTCTTTACAACGTATAATCAAGACCACCGAAAATATACCTATCTTTCGGTGGACTCGGTATAATGCTGTATGAGCCGCGGCCCATGAAACTTTAACCACGGCACGGTGGTGGCATGGCCTATATCGTTGCTAGACGCACGATTATGACTAACTTTAACCTTAAATAAAATAAAAAAAAAAACCACTGCGGCTAGAGGGCTGCAATTTGTTATGTTTGATGTTTGAAGGGTGGATGATCAACATACAAATTTGCAGCCCTCTAGCCTCAGCAGTTTTTAAGATCTGAGGGCGGACAGAAAAAGTACGGACAGAAAAAAGATCTGAGGACGGACAGCAAAAAGTGCGGACGGACGGACAAAGCCGGCACAATAGTTTTCTTTTCAGAAAACTAAAAAGTACTTGCACATTCCTTCAATAAAGACAGCTACGGCTGCGCAACGAATTTCACTAACCCTGCGCCTTCTTCATTAGATGTCCTCTCTCGTCCAAAGGGGATAGGACCATCAACAGCAATGTCTTCACTCTGGTAGCCGTGCGAAGACTGCTGTTAAAACCCCCACAGTTCCTGGAGCATGGAGCATGTATGCCGACAGCACAACGTTATAAAAAGAAAATACTCCGTTCCGCATTGTTACATAAAACTGCCGTATGTAATTGCAGGTTGAAAGTAAGTTTTTTTCTATGGGAAAAAAACTCTGGTCGATATAGCGCGCGTGAAGTTGGGGCATATTTATTCTTGCCGGGTAGAGATGTCAAAGCTGACTCATAACTAAGAACGTAGCTGTAAAAAAATGTAATTATATGTAATTAGGAATGGAACATAAAGTTTGGGCCAAAGGCCAAGCACTGGGACCTATGAGGTCATTCAGCACTGGAAAGAAATTGAGAATAGGTAGGTTTGGAAGGTATAACACGAGGAAAACCTCGTAGTTGCAATATGAAATAATTGTTAGGAGAGGATGGATACCAAGATGGATGAAAGATAATATGAATGGAGGTACAGTAACAAGAATGAAAGGGGTTGCAGCTAGGGGCCGAAGGGACGCTGCAAAGAACCTTTAGTAATGCCTACAGTGCACTGCGTGGGGTGCGCTGACGGCACTACCCCCCTACGGGGTTAAATGTCATTAAAAGTAATTATTTCCCTTATGTGATGTTTTATTAATTACATTTTTCTAAAATTCCTGAAGATATTATGAAAATAAGAGTGCACAGTTAAGAAAAATAACATTTAATACGAGTTCTTTATATCAGACATGACCATTGTAATTCGACCATTTCACTTAATTTTTGACGAAAAACGAGGAATGTTATTTTCTGTGAGTTGCCTCTTTACCTTACTTCACCAATCTCGTAAGAATGTTTAAACTATGGCATGAATACAGAAGCATTGGTGATAGACAGCTTAGCTTATAACACCAATATGTGCGAAATTCACAAAAAAAACTGTTGTCATTATCACATGGAATTTATTTTTCCTTTTCGTACGCCTCCATAATAAGTTGAACAATTTTAACTAATTTTAACTTTGGATCAACGATTAAATGCTCTGTACCTCAGGGATACAGGATCTGATCTCTCAACATAAATATATTGAAGTTGTAGTTTACACTAGAGAGTGACAAACACTATTGTCTCCTAATAATGATGTCATAATTAGAATGAGTGCGTAGTCCAATAGACCCCACGAACCATCTTTTTTTTCAGTTTCAATAAGAAAATTAGGAATCAACTCGGCACCACCTACAAGCAAAGTAAAATCGCTACTCTTCTTGAGAGCAAGTACCCCAGTGTCTGTTAAAATCAGCTAATCCTCAAATTCAAAACAGATAAGTACCTCTTTATAATTAACAGTTCAGGGAAAGGCATAAACACAGTATTATCTTCTGGGAAACTGCAAGTCTCTTGAGAGCACATTTAATCAGAAGCTCTCCTGGAAATCAAACACTGTTCAAGTACCTCAAGATTCCAGTGTCCAAACTATGGCTGTTTTGGAGATTTAACAGCCATGCTTTATAAAGATTAAATAATGGAATAATTCGTGTGTATGACTGTCAATGGACCAGTCTCAGGGAATGACTTTCGTTATGACTTACTTTATTATGAATTGAAAATAAAATTTAGACCAAAGGCCAAGGACTGGGACCTATGAGGTCATTCAGCACTGAAAAGGAAAATGACAGTAAAAGGTTTGAAAGGTGTAACAGGAGTAAAACCTCGCAGTTGCACTATGAATCAATTGTTAGGAGAGGGTGGAAAGTAAGACGGAAGAAAGAAAATGTGAAAGGAGGTACAGTAAGAGAAACGAAAGGGGTTGCAGCTATGGGCCAAAGGCACGCTGCAAAGAACCTTAAGTAATGGCTATATTGCACCGCACAAGGTGCACTGATGGCGCTACTTACTACGGAATTACTTACTGTAATAAATTATGGTGCTTTAACAGACCAGTCCCAAGCGAGAACCTTCATTATCTGGTTAGATTAGATCTTACAAAATGAAACTTGTTTGTACGGAGGGATGGAGCGAAGATGTTGCGGCTTGTGGACAGAGACTAATTATGATTCAGTTTATCATTATTATTATTATTAAATGAGCAAATTTTCTCAGCTCCTTGATGCTAAGAGGCAAGACAATTTGGCTTTGCAAAGGTAGGAGATAAAGGAACAGTTTTCGGTATCAGAAGAAAATATATTTGGGCCTTAAGTGAATATAGGGAACCAAAATAAAGGAAAAAAAAATTGGACGTGGTGAATTTTCCTTTTCTGACATAATGATTTTACTTTCTGTTCCTACTTTAATTCTTCTCAGTTTTTTCCTCACCCCTCCTTCGCCCTAGGCGACAAGCTCTTGTCCACATTGGTCTATTGTATTATCACCTGTATCCTACTGATAGCAGATGTATCAACATATCTTATGACATAATATTCTAACATTCTTTTGAAAAGACCGTCTTTTGTAAGATGGCAAATGGATATAATATAAAGTTTAACGAATCCGTAATTTTTTTGATCCAGTCGCCTTATGCAACTTAATAGGAATGATTTTTTAATGGAATATTGAACGGAAATTGAGCATCACAGAGGTTTTGAAGACGAAATTAAAGTGCGTTCAAATTCCAAAGACATTTTACCATGTTCTCTTGTTCGCATGCACACGCAGCACTTATTACTTCAAGCACCTGAATAGTAAAATTACTGATCTTTGTTTTTCAACCAGAAACAGATTCTTTCATCCACTTTAATGAAATGTGACAATCCCAGATCATCTCAATTAATAGGCTCTTCATTTCGATTTATCGAATCCACTTGTTTATGCGTTGCGAAGCTACCTACTTCTTAGGACAAGGGGACACCACTTAGGACCTAAGCAAGACCTAACCATCAAGTAACCAAAGCTGCGGTAGGCTGGCTAACCTCGTTAGGAAAGTGCACTTACTCCTATAAAAGACTGAGTCACATTAAGGAGAGTCACACAGAAAAAATGTGCTGGCCCTGGACATATATACTTTTCCTTTTGGGTTAAATGACTGCAGGAGGAGTAAGGACCTGATTTTATTAAAAATAATGAAAATAAATCGGTAGGCTAGTTTAAATGGCATACATTTATCTCAGGATTCAATGAGATAGTCTCCACATAATACTGTGGACGAATGTGGACTAAACCATCTAATACGACAGATTTTGGTAAATGTAAAGGAGACGGCCGCATTACTATATCGTTTTTTAACATGTTTTTTTTTGGGGGGGCTAAATGTAGAAAATGGTGTATAAATGCAGTACAAGTGAGATCATTTTAGAAATTTGCCGAAATAATGAGAAATTCACTGTATTTTGTCTATATTAGTTTTCTGCCCGTCCACACTTTTTCTGTCCGCCTCAGAATTTAAAAACTACTGAGGCTAGAGGGCTGCAAATTGGTAAGTTGATCATCCACCCTCCAATCATCAAACATACCAAATTGCAACTCACTGGCCTCATTAATTTTTATTTCATTTAAGGTTAAAGTTAGCCATAATCGTGCTTCTGGCAACGCTATAGAATAGGCCACCACAAGCCGTGGTTAAAGTTTCACGGGCGAGGGCTCATACAGCATTATACCGAGACCACCGAAAGATAGATCTATTTTCGGTGGCCTTGATTACACGCTGTAGCGCGGATGTACAGAAAACTCGATTGCGCCGAAGAAACTTGGGCGCATTTTTTACTTGGTTTTTACTTTCATCTCCGAGGGGCTCGTACTGAACTCGGTGTCCCGCGGGGTTTCCGCCAAGTTCAATGCCAGCCACTCGGGGATTAAAGGAAAAACATAAAAAAAAAGAGAAAATTCTCATTACCCCTACAATATACGATAGAGCTATATAACCTACTCAGTTGTGTAGAGCTCCTCAAACCTAACATTTTGAACCCAATACCACTAGTCGCAAATAAAATTTTACTTACATAATGAATTTATTTTAAAAAAACCGAATTTTCACTCTTCCGTAAAAATCTGAAACCTAAGTCTCAACTTCATCTTAGCCCCGCTTGATATCGCTCTTATGCGTGCGCTTGTACGTGTTCGTTGCAGACTGTTTGGCTGCAGTTCCGCCAACGAATTCAGATTATTCAATGAAATGCGATTGTTTCCAGTAGGTGC
>NC_089743.1:65781876-65796876 GCF_040412425.1 Macrobrachium rosenbergii
TTACACTGTTTTTGCAGCTTCTCTTAGGTAGATTGCTTAGGAGACTCCAAATAGGTAGTTTCTGTCCTGACCTCATCATGCACGTTGTTAGGCCTTAAAAGAAATATTAAATTAGATACATGTCTTTTAGTTATTCCACCAGTTTTTTCCTTACACAAGACCGCCCAGTGACCTCTCTCCTAATTCATCAGTCGACGTTTCTCGAACAATCGCCATAGGATATTGGCTGACTTACTAAAGGGTTCCTAATCAGTACAATATCATTCCTCAATATACGAGACTGCTTGATGGGGGTTGTAACGATCTTTCACACCGGCTGCTTGCTGTAAGAGTGAGGTAATAAATTCTGAATGGTATATATCTATCAAATTCTGTCTAACCTTACGAAATTTCCAAAAATTATCTCTACTCTATCGGTCAATTCAAGTGAAAGTTATCACCTAAGTCCAAGTCAGGAGATTGTTGTAGTGGTGGAACAACATTAACAGAGACTAAATAATTTCCCTTTTAATAAACTCTGGAGTTATTGGCTCAGGAATAGTCGAACTCAAGTCAGTCTCCTGCAAGGCTTCCTTAAAAGCAATGGGTCTTCTATTGACCATATGTATTGTTTGACCTATTAGAAATTCAAAGTCTCTAATCTCCAACACATTATTTCGAATTGCACCATATATCAGTTTCTTTGTCAATTTAACACAACTTTCTACCATAGACCCCAATGTACTATTTTCCCTTAAAGAACTGATGAAACTGAATAGGCTTTATACCATTCTCTTTCAAAATATAATCTAACCTGAGGATCCTTTAAAAATATCCATGATAACATTAGCACCAGCAACTAGATGGGTACCCATACCTGAAACGCACAATTCTGGTATACCATATTCAAAGCAATGGTTGAAAAGCTCTAGATATTCATTACCAGTCATATTCATACACAGTTTTAAATTTATGGTCCTACCCATGTACACGTGATACACAACAGCCAAACTTTTTAATCTTCTATTTGAACGTACAAAGAATGGACCTATATAGTCAACAAATATGGCTCTGTAGGGGATTTCCGGGGGATTCACCCTGAAATCACGGTATGAATTTTGGTTTACATTAATAGTTCTCTCATTGAAACGTCTACAGGTTACACAAGCTTTTAAAACCTTTTGACAGTTGAAAATAACAGGCATCCAGAAAGTTTTCCAATTTCATATAGCAGGGAATAGTATCCTGCGTGTGCAAATCTCTCATGATAATTCTCAATAATTAGAGTTAGTGGACTGTCTTTGGAAAGTAAAATGGGAACCTGTATCTCCTGTCCTCCTTTAATTTGTCCAGTTTGCTGCGTACTGCAAAATCCTTCATTCTCAATTTAAAGGTTGTTGTCCAACGATCTTAGGTAACTCTTAAGTAAACGTTTGCTAGAATCAAAATACTTCAATACTTCCGGGAAACGAAGTCTTTGGTCTTTCAACAATACGAGACGACTCGCATCTGCGAAAAAATTATATCCAGAATTATAAACTTTCAAACCAGCAAACTTATCAGGATGCTTGATTTAACCTTGTGTTTCAGTTAATTACATATATTAACACAGCTCTGTAAGTCAGGATAAGTTTTGTGAAAATCTGAAAATCTACACAAAGTCTGCACATAATGATCATCTGTTTCAAAAGATAAAGTAGCTTCATAGGAATTAATCTGTTCCAGGGATGGACTTATTGATATCACATGGTTAGGAACAGTAAAGACCAGGGTTAGGAATAGCAAAGACTAGAGTGTCTTTTCCACTCTGTCTCCGGTCTAAGGTTATTCCTCAGCAACTCAGGACCTGAAAAGTAATTTCTCATCAGCTCCCTTGTACGACAGACAACGAGTAATGCAATCAGCCGGATTATCTTCCCAGAAATAAAGATAAATGTAACGGGATGTTTTTCACATTTCATTGATGTCCAGCGATATGTTCTTGATAAAAACAAACTTTTTGTAATTTATCAAGCTTTATGCAATACGAATGAATCCAGGACAAAGCCACCAAACTATCCGAATATACCTGCAAATCGACGACTATGATAGGGTTAATACAAGTGTGACCTGCTAATTCCATATACAAGTCAACCAGGCACTAGCAGCCAAGGCAATACCCTGGAGTTCGAGAGAAGGAATACTTTTAGAAATCAAATTCTTCCCAACAATGCAGTTCTTTTGCCATAAAGTTTATGCTACCAGTTGAAATGTTCAAAATAAAAATCACAATTCCAAAGATAAATTTACTACTGTCAGCAAAAGCTAACAAACTCTAACAGTCATTCCTATCCACAAGCCTGGGACACTCACTACTGGGGAAGCGTTAGCTTGCTTAGCAATATTCTTCCACTCTCTCTGTAGATCTTTATCCAGAAAATCGTCCCAGCCTAACTCATTATTACACTGTAGAGAGTGCATAAATAGCCTACTGCGGTTAAGCATCGGGCCATTAAAGTTATACAAGTCGAACTGGGAGGCAATAGAGCGTAAGATATCCCTCTTCGTTTCAGCATGTACATCAAAATTAAAGGGTCTGGTAGATAGAGAGTCTACTTCTCGATTCCAAAACAGACCAAGTAACTTTACCACTGAATTCATGTAGAAGCAGTGTATTTAACATCAATGGACTTCTGCAAGGATAAATCATTACTGACAAACTGCTGTAACTTGAACTTGTAAGCGGTCAAATATATGGTTTAGTTGCAAACATGCCCATTCAAGATCCTTAGAAAATCTAAGGCCACTGTGAAATTATCCATGTAACAAAGCTGATAGATAAGCTTCTTAAGCTCAACCAAACGCACACTATCGTGTTCCACTTCTAAAATCAAAATCTTCTAAAGAACTAGGAGTAACAGAGCTGGGCTGCATCTTAAGCCAAAACTCAATCTTATATTTCTGTAGCCCACAACAGTGAAATCATTCTTTTCATCATTTCTGAACCATAAACACAATAGTCTATTACTATCTACCTCATAAAGAGCAAGATTATTAAATGCCTTACAGATATCAAAACAGAGAAGATGTGAACCAAAATGAATATGTAATAAAGCAGAAGAAAATTTTTGGTTTAATGTCGGTCCAGGATATATGGCCTAATTATGACTTACTGTAATTTCCTGCTAGATCCTTCTGACAAAGATTAGAAAGATAAACCATTCTGCATTTGGTGGTTTCACGGTCTAATCTAAATATACCAATATGAGGTAAAAAAAGCTATGGTTAGGATGCTGGGTTAAGAATTCATCAAGATTATCAATACGTTCAATTATACCAGCTGCTTGCTCTTGAAGTTCTGGTCCATAAGAGTCAACTATGCAGGATTATTCAAAATTTCCTTAGATTAGATTTCAAAATTATCTTAGCAATTCATAACAAATGAGCAACTTTGAAATTCCTTAGTAATGGAACGATAATTCGTCCTTCTTCATTTCTTTTTCATATTTTCAAAGGCATATTTACTAAGTTTAACATTAATTTCACACTCATTTTCTTCAGGCTTACCATCCTCCAGACCTAGGTACCTGTTATAATTTCATTCAAAATACAACTAGCAGCCCTCTCAAGCTCATTATGAACAATTTCACCATCTAATATACAAAAATCCATGGGAACAGGCTTATCATCAATAAACCGGTCCGAAGCAAGACAAAGGACTGCCAAAGACGCCCATAACCTTAAGCAAATCGCTATCTGACGTCTTTAAAGAACCATTAAAACAATGTCCTGCATAAGGCAAATATGACAAATCCTTCAGCACTTGTGTTAAATTACCTTGAAGCAATACCCTGCAGAGGTTTGAGAATACAGAGATAGGCTTTCCGCACCGAACAAGTGTTCACTTTGGGGAAGACAAAAACTGAATTGGCACTCACTATAAAATTTATGCCGCAATCATCATCATCACTGGTTAAAAATTCATCAGCCAAAACATAATCTCGATCCTAAAACCTCCAACCTTACCCAAAAGAGGAAGCTTTAAAATGTATATTAATGCAGGGTAAACAGAGTGCTTCAATTATTCTAAAACTGCTGCCAAATTTGAGTTTAGCCTCTACTAATCTAGTGGTATACTGTTAAGATGTGTTTATACCATTAATAGTCAAGGAAATGGTGTCTCTAACTCTTTTCAGTACAAGTTTATCAGCAATAGCGGTAGTCATGAAGTTACACTGACAGCCACTATCCTTGAAACACCTAACCTTTAACCCCTCCCCGCTTCAAATGTACTGGTAAATGTAAGCAAAATTGAGTCACTATCGGAATATCCTTGAAAAAGCCTCTGTTATGGTTAACATACTACTAGAAACTCTTGGTTTATCATCAGTAAGTGACTTATTAGAGGGAACAGGTTTAGACTTTACTTTACCAGTGGAAGGTCCAGATTCAGCTTCAGCATTGTTACATTCATCAGAACTAGACTAACACATAAAAATCCCATGTTCCATTCTACAGTACCGGTAAAAGAACTAAAACAGTATCTGCAAGATCCACTCTTATGATTTAAATTAGAGCATTTGACAGCCCCATATTTCCTAATTTGATCTACCTTAGAAATAGCACTTTCATATTTAGGGCACTTATTCATGGGATGAGTAGCGTTCTTATCCTGCTCCTTAGTGCATATAATACACGGCTTGAATCCTTTACTTTTGTCATATTTCACCATAACAGCAAAATCAACTACATTATCACTGGCAACCGAACCCTTGTTATGCGCTGCATAACACCCTTAGGGGAAGCGAACTTATTCTTGAATTTAGATTTTCGTTTGCTAAGGAAACGATCACAAGCCTCAAAGTAATTCTCAGCAATTTCCTTCAATGAAGGCTTAGCATGATTAGTTATTTGTATCAGTTCAAGTTTGAACTGGTCGTTCATACCTTCCCAGATAAAAAACTGAAGTATATTGTCTACAGTAATGCCAAGCTTGTTTACTCTTTCAATTAACAAACGTACTTTTGAAATGTATTCATAAAGATCCAAAGCGTAATCTAATCTAACTTCAGTCAACTGCTTCAATACATTAAACTTCTGGGTATCCTCTAAGGCAAAAGCTTTCAGCAACAATTCCTTTGCAAAAGTATAGCCCTTTTATCAGCTTCTAATGAATTAACAAAACCAAAGCTCTACCGGATAACTGTTCTTTTAATAGCAAAAGTTTATCATATCAGTTTTACCTGCTTTTTTTTCATCTTACCCAAATTTGATTTATATATATATATATATATATATATATATATATATATATATATATATATATATATATATATATATACTATGTACATATATATATACATATATATATATATATATGTATATATACATATATCATATATATACATATGTATATATATATATGTATATATATGTATATATATAAAGTTATATACATATATATACATGTATACAGATATCTATACATATATATACGTATATGTATAATTGTGTCTCTATTATGTGAGTGATTAATACTGTGTTACTTGTACAAACACTAATTCCATATCCATTAAATAAACATGAAAAACAAATACACATCAAAGAGGAAATACACAGCAGCATATTTCCGAGAACTAACAAGCAATTGATTTCCAGTGAAGAGAATCTTCAAAGAACTGTCGAAATGAAGGCATTCCTTGAAGTCCGAGTAAATTATTTGAATGATTTCCCCATAAAGGTCTCAGAACAGAAGCTCAGAAATGAACGAAAATCCGATGGAAAGGGGAAGGCAAACAAGGGCGAATGAGCTCTGCGGGGATTAAATATCCCGTCACTTTCAGCATCGCCCTTTAAGACTTCATACATAAAAATACCAGTTTGGTCAATAAGATCACTTAACGGCCGCTCGTAAATTTCGTTTTCATTATACAGCATTTTACAGAAGGGCATTTTTCTCATACCGTATAATGAACTCTAGTAGGAATGATCATTTTGCGAATATTGAAAATGAACCCTATGCCAGACTTACACAAAAAACTACACGTAATAATACATCGCACTGAGAGAGGCAGCAGTTGAGCCTGTACTGAACACAAAAACAGTCATAAGAAAAAAATCGTCAAACACACAACTCTAATCATATCTTGGACCATCATACCGTTCTGCTGGGGTAAAACCACATTCTTTTTGCCGTTTCCCGGAGGACTGAGCGACATAAGCGTATTAATCTAACTGGAAATCTGCGATCTGCTATATAGGCTATATATACAAATATAAATATAATATATATATATATATATATATATATATATATATATATATATATATATATATATATATATATATACACTGTATATGTATATATATATATATATATATATATATATATATATATATATATATATATATATATATATATATATATATATATATATATAAATATAATATAAAATATATAATATATGTGTGTGAGTGTGTGTAAATCATAGTAACATGTGACTTATGCAGTTGTACCAAAGGGGAAAATGAAACATGGTATTAATCCTGACTGGTTTTGCTTTAGTCTTGTAAGACTTGTAAGACATATTCAACAGGAGGGATGCATAATGTTAGAAACTTTCAGTATCAGTGCTACTGTGAAAGAACAAACGAACATTCAGACGGCTGAAACAAATATTCACGCCTGATATGTGAGGGGGAAAATGAGGGAGAGAGAGCAATCTCGGTAGCATCTGAAGTCAGTATCTGTTTACCGACCTGGCATATAAGGAGAGCTCACACCTTTGCTCTCGACCCATGTCAACTATCTTCCTTAAAATCTATACATTTTACATTTTTCTTTTGAAGTGAATGCATAGCGCTTTTACATTCGTTGGCAGATGGTCATATTCTTACAACAGCTGTGTCCTATAAAAGTGAACTCATTGATGTTTCTAATCTTTCGGTACATTATTGGAATAATCTATCTTTTTTGCTTCTGTCCAGTTGATTGAATAATTTGTTCATTTACGGGAACGAAAATTGTACTGTTCATCTGTGCATTTGCAATACATTTTTGTATCCTGTTATATTCTATTTTTCAGTGATTTGCCAGTTGACCATTATAAAAGTTGCCACAAGGCTTACATAGGATTTGATATACACATCCTTTAGTATTGTTGGAGAGTTCTTTACAGGTGGTAGTTTCACTGGATTATTGTTCTTGAACATTTACTACATAAACTTAAAAATTCTGAAGGAGATCGGGAATAATATTGAAATTATTACCATTACCATATGGTAGTGCAAGTTTTTTGTAGTAGGTTTCTATATTATTTGTCATAAAAATCTTTTTCCGCTCTTATGGTTTTCTTTAGTACAGACTCAGGATATCTCAATTTCTAGCCTGCATTCCCATTTTGGCTATATCATCATCAGTGTGCTAAGGGCTACAAATACATTATGTCATTAATGACACATGTGAAAACCGTTCCTTTCTTGCTTTGGCCATCATAAAATGTACACAGGCAGAAATACTGGCAGGTTTCCTGTACGCACTGTATTTAAAACCAATACTATTTCTGTATATTGGACAATCCATAAAGGGTAGGCTACAGTCATTACTCATTTCAATGGCGAACTTTTATTGATGGGCCCAATGTATTACGGTTCAGGTATGTTGGCAGCTTAATATATTTTGGCCAAGGAATGAAATTGTAAAGATTTTCTTTGGTAAATTAAATGAATTGGTCCCGCCAACATACACGTGTGTGTCTGATTCAATCTGGACCATGCTGATATAACCCTTTCATTGTATTCGATGGGTAATATTTCGGTCACGTCCAACACTAACTCTGTGGCTGTTTTTTCCCATATACGGTAACGTTCTGGAATTCTGCTGCTTTTCTTTTTCTGCCTCACAGCTTTCCTTCTTGAAGAGGCAGATCTGTCGCCTCCTGGATGAGCCCTGTCTGCCTTCGTTTACTGTCCTTACTCAGTATTCCTTCTGGTCTGGGATAGAAAGGGGCATTAGGTTGCTTGTCCCATTGGTTGGTTAATTGATTTATGGAATTTAGGCTTTCCAGCCAAGCACTTGGGCACTTTCAGGTATTCAGCGCTTAATACAATGAAAAGAGGGAGTTTGTGTGGTTGGACAACCAGAAAAAGATATCTAGAAAATAAAGGACGTGAATTACCAAGCTCTGACCGTGGAACTGGGAGAGAATCCCACTGCTGCACTAAGAGGTAATAATTAACAGAGGTGGACAGCAAGACTGAAGGGAGAAGAGAGAATGGAGGTAAAGTAAAAGTAAAAAAAGTGGATGCAGTAACTAGTGCTGCAAACATCCAAATTTAGTAATGCTTTCAGTACAACGTGTGGGGCGCACTGACAACACCAACCCCTACCGGGACTTGGTTCATTGGGCTCGCTCTGTAAAATGTACACATTTAGGAAACAAAGTAATTTTAAAATATTTAGGAAACAAAGTAATTTTAAACTAAAAATCCGCACGTTTTAAATGTAGAAACATCAACAAAATCAAAGTGCCAGCATTAATTATACAAAAAAAAAATTATAAAACATTCAAACAAGATATGAACTCCAACAACTGAGCCAAGGAAAAAAAAAACGATAATCTCCCCCCACAAAAATATGCTACAATCAATTCAGAGTAAACTAAACTTTACTATATCAAAACATGGATGAGAGAATGTTATGCTATCTGAATCACATTCCAAGACGTCTGAACAAACTCGATATAACTTCGGAGGAAAATGTACAGTCTATTTCTCTCCTTCACGTGGAGTTCCTTCCCAGCATTTCAGACATATTCCTCGTGTATTAAATTGGACTACGGAGCTTACTGCGTCATAGACTGATACTCAGAACCTTATAAAACCTACCATGATAGGAGGGAATTTGTTGTTGCAACAGTGCTCAACTGCTTTTCATCTATTTCCCTCTAGAGCAGCGACTATTTACACTGATGGTGTGGAACGTTTCCTCTTGAGTAAGAAAGGATTTACCGTTTTACACCCCATTTCAATATTAAGATAAGAGCAGCATGAAGCGATATAAAACTATGAATATATTTTTGTGTATTTTCTTCAGTAGGACCGCGGATTTGCAAAATGTTGGCTTGCACATCTTTTAATAATCTTTATAAATGTGGTTTCTATTTTACCCTCCCTCATACACAAAAATGAAAAGAACACATTATGCACACCTTCTTGAAACGGAAGTCCATAACAGCAAACAAAGGAAACCCCCAAAAAAGGTTAAATCTGTGAGCACATTGCGCCATCCGCCATGTGTCTGCTCGTCGCCCTGAATGTTTATTCAACAAATTGCCGAGTTTCATCGCAAACAGCCGTCAAAACAACCACATATTTCGACCAGTCCGCAATTCGGGAAAGGAATTTACATGACGACGGATTTCGGCAAATAAAGAAGGAGTCAGAGCGCAAACATGCACTACTGCCACTTAATTAGCGCCAGTGTAAGAACTGAAGCTGAAGGACCACCGTGGGTCTTGGAGAGCGCCAGCCCTCAACACACGCCTTCGTTTAGCCAGCTAAAAACCTCATTTGAGTCCTACGAATGGGGAAAGCAATCTTCCATACCAATAAATTATGACAGGATGAACCTGGCCATCTGGCTGTCACATAGACAGTAAACAAAAACAACCTTAGGATTTTCCTGGAAATGTGCGATATTCAATAAACCTATAGAGAAAAAGTCTTCCTCTCTCTTTGTAGTCATTGATGACACCCTAAAAGCAGAGTCACAGAAATTTGAAACTTAATAGAAAAATTAAGCAACATGTATTTATTCTTATAAAAATAGTTGTTTTTTCACTATGGTGTCGTACACTCCCGATATTTCAAAAGAGCAAGAAGTTATTTTACCATAATAATATCATTCTATAACCTATTACATTTACATACATACGGTAAAAACACAGACAAACAAAACACAGACAAACACACACACACACACACACACACACACACACATATATATATATATATATATATATATATATATATATATATATATATATATATATATATATATATATATATAATATTTATATTTATATTTAAAAAAGAACGAGAACTTATTTTACTATAGTACTATCATAAATACACACATATATATAGTGCATATGTGTCTATATATATATATATATATATATATATATATATATATATATATATATATATATATATATATATATATATATATATATTTATGTATTGATGGAATGAGTATTTAGATTTGTTAAATGTGAAACGTGGAAGAGACACGAAGCTGAATAATGAGAGTGGAAGAGGTTAGCGTTAAGTCGAGAATTTTGAAGGAATTCTTTGTTGAGGGTATAGCCTAATAAAGGTAACTGAGAGGTTGAAGAATAGAATCCAGGAGTATGGTGGCAAAACTGTGATTGAATCAGGTGTAGAGCATAGGTTTAGATGAGAGAAACACTGCTCAGGAATGAAAGGGAGGAATACTTTTCCATTTCTATAAGAACACAGGTGACAGAGGAGTCTAACAGATATGAGGACGAGACATTACTTAGTAAGCTGGAGAAGGTGTATAGCAAGATCTTGTTGGAGAAAGTAAGTGAGGCTGAAAGGTATAAACAATCTCTCTGATACACAAGAAAGAGAATATGAATCAGGTCTTTGATATGATACAGATGTGTGGTTGCACTGAAGATTTTTTCGGTATAGGTTAGGTGTTGAGAGTAATTAAAGTTTTTCCGATGAACGTGAAACATATTAGCAAAGTAGGTGAAAAAGCGACTGTTTTGGCATGAAAATAGCTCTGAGGCAAGGTTGTATTGTGTTTCCCTGCCTATCTAATATCTTTGTGGTTGGTATGATGCATGAAATCAAGGAAAGCCAGTAAACTTCAATGCAAATTCGGGCGATGAGAAAATATACTGTGAATGGACAACGTGAATGGAACGTGGAATGATTAATGTCTGCAGATGATACAGCCCTGATTGGGACAGTGAAGAGAAACTACAACAATCCTAATGAAATTATTTAAAAGTTATGAAAAAGAGAGCTAAGATTAACTGTGAGAAACATTAAGGTCATAAGGGTAATCAGAAAAAAAGAAAATAGAGTGAAGAACGTTGATATGGATGGTGGAAGAATGGCAGCAAGTGATTCACATAGGTATTTATATATGATTATAATGGATATGAGATGAAGCATGGCTAGCAAAATAGGTAGCGGGGATGTGAAAGAAGATTAGAAAAGCTATGAGGCGACTATGGTAGCCGAGGTTAGAATGCACGATGGAAATGTTAAGTCTCGTTTATGAATGTGAAGTATGAATGTCAATTACAAATGAAAGGAAAAGGTTGGGTTTGTTAAGATGAATTGTTTGTGCAGTATACATAGTATAAGAACTAAAAGCGTGAGAAATGTGGAGTTACATAAGAAATGGTAAAATGGTTGGTGTTGATGAAAGGATGGAACAGAATGTTTTGAGATGGTTCAGTTAAAGAATGGAAGATGAAAGGATACACAGAGGTGTATAATTCTGAACCATTAGGAGGAAGGAAGAAAGATAACAAGTACAGGACAGATGAAAAATAAGAGGTACTGGAAAGGTAGGGCCTTAAAATCCAGGAAGCATGACAGTGCGTGCAAGACATGCATGAAACGTGCAATGTATGTATGCAGGGTGAAGCACTGCTGATGAGCTTTATGAGTAAGTGAAGAGAGTTACTAATGTTGTGGAAGGTTACTTAACACAGTCCATGCACTACTGAGCAGTTAAGGTATGAATGGCAGCTACTATTATCTTGATTTTTTCTTTGACCCAACCAACTATCGAGAATAGGCTTAATGTTCGGAATATATATATATATATATATATATATATATATATATATATATATATATATATATATATATATATATATATATATATATATATATATATATATATATATATATATATGTGTGTGTGTGTGTGTGTGTGTGTGTGTGTGTGTGTGTGTATATATATATGTATATACAAAATTGAAAGAGAGAACTACCCAACTCTTCAGCATCCAAAGACAGTATTTAGCCATCAAAACCACATTCAAAACCAAATACAGGAGCCTATTTAATATTTCATTATACCTTACCTTCACGATATCTGTTCATCAGCTCTGAAGAACACAATTGCACATACCTGAAAAAGTAAAAAGTAGTCAGATCTCAGTGAAATTACACATACAAACACACACACACACACACACACACACACACACACACACACACACACACATATATATATATATATATATATATATATATATATATATATATATATATATATATATATATATATATATATATATATATATATATATATATATATATACTGTATATATATATATATATATATATATATATATATATATATATATATGTATGTGTGTGTGTAGTTTTCATTAACTATAATGACCCCTTAACTTCTCGATTTCTTCACAATCTGGAAGCGCTTAGCACAACTCATTTAAGTCTAGGTCCCATTTAAGAAAGAAATGATATTCTGATGCCAGGCCGATATTCGATCTCGCGTGCCGGGTTTCAGAACAAAGTAACGATAATTACCTGGCAACAAAGAAAGGTCTAAGTCTATTCCGGCTCATACAGTGAAGGTTGGTCTATTCCACCTCTAGCAGATGAATCTGAATTGGACAGATATGAAGTATGTATGAGCGAGAATAGGCTTGTACCTTTCTTCGTAGCCAGGTAAATACCGTTACCTCGTTCTGATACACCCCGGACCCGACATCGAATCTCAGTCGGGCATCATAAGAGCTTCACTTCTTAATTTGGATCTTGACTTAGCAGTGACAAACATTTAACAAATGTGAAGAAATCGAGAGTTAAAGAAGACATTGTAGTCAGCGAGAATTACATACGTATCCGGTAAACAGAGATCAGTTTATCCTAAATACACAAACACACACAATGTGTGTGTGTTTTGAGCTAACCCACTACCGAGAATAAGTTTAATTAATGTTGATTATTTCAATTAAATTTATATATACATATATATTAAATATATATGTGTGTGTTTATGTATGAGTGTATAAATATACATATACATCTATATATGTATATATATACAGTATATATATACACTGTATATGTAACTAGGGTATAGAGAGGAACAGGAGAATGGCTAAGGCAGTCCTGAAGAAATTAAGAAAAACGAGTCAAGTATGTGGGGAGAAGGTGGAGAAGAGCTTTAGGGAGAATAAGAAGTGTTTGTTGGGAGGATATGCAAAGAAAATGGTTACCGAATGCCCAGACAGATCTTTGAATAAAAGACGCCAAAGGAGACATCTTGTCTGCAGTAAATGACGTCTACCGTCGCTGGAGTTAGTATTTTGAAAATTTGTTTAATGTACAAGATGGAAAAGAGGGAGAGCTACTAAGTGCTGAAGTGCAAAGACTTAATCTAAGAGAATGATAGTGGAGGTTACTGTTGAGGGCAGAAGAAGCACAATTAAAAGATGAAGAATGGAAAGGCAATAGAAGCTGAAATGGGTAAAAGATGTGACTAATGCGCTAACCCTGGATGATGAAAAGTCTTGAAGGAACGTGTGACAGGTATCATTGGTTCAAGCTGTACAGTAATTCTGTAAGGAAGTAAATACCGATAGAAAGTTTAATGAATTGTAATATATATAATATGGGACGCAGGGGGTAAACTAGTTTAGATTTGTTGAATATGAGAGTATAAGAGAGGTAGATGTGATTGACTAGAGTGGAGAAGTTTATTATGAGTATGGTAATGCTTGTAGAAACTACTTGTGTATGTCAAGAGGACAATTATTAGGCTGAAGAATAGAAAGCCACCAGGAATTGATGGAGTCACAAGTGAGAAGGTGCGGCACAGCGGTGATGGTGTGACTGCGTGGTTGACCAGGCTATCTGCGGTGTGTCTTGATGAAGGGATGGGTTTGAAGATAAACATGAAACGAATAGCTGTTTCACTGTACAAAAGTAACGATGATAGAGATAAATGGAAAAATTATGGGGACATAACATTGCTTAGCATACCAGGGAATTGTTAGTGAAAGAACAGAGTTCTGTTTACAGAACTTATTTATCTATGCGGGTGGGGCTCACCTTTTCTGTCATCAAACTAGAATCCAGAATATCCACTTCAAAAACATTTAAATCTATTGTACAAATCTGCTACTTCTCGTCTTCCACCATCCATAACAACATTCGTTGCTCCAGCTCCTAGTTTCCATCTACCATCATAACCTTACTGTATCTCCTGTTTACTATCAACATTCACCTTCTGCAAACCTTTTCTGTCATCAAACTAGCATCCAGAATATCCACTTCAAAAAACATTTAAATCTATTGTACAAATCTGCTACTTCTCGTCTTCCACCATCCATAACAACATTCGTTGCTCCAGCTCCTAGTTTCCATCTACCATCATAACCTTACTGTATCTCCTGTTTACTATCAACATTCACCTTCTGCAAAACCTTCAAACTCACTGACTGGGGTCTGCAGTTCTTTACACTTTCCCCAAATCAGTACTGTATCATATGCAAAACATCAGCTTTTCCACTCCATTTACGACTTGTTTTATTATTTCAACAACTTTTCATCTATACTTACTGCCCTTTCTCTGATATCCTGTTTTGTCTCAAACACCTTTTACACACCAGACCAGTCACGCTGCTATCTACATATTATAACAAAACTTCACTTCTGACATAAAAGTTTCATTATTTCTGCAGTTTATCTTCCTAATCACAATATCACCATCATACTGCAGTATCACACTTGCGTTCTCCATCAACTCCTGGTGGCTTCCCACAGGGTTTCTAAAACTTATTTTAACTTCCTCCACTTTTCCTTATATAAGAAACATACCGTAGCGTGGGTGTGTGTTCATGGAGGAGGTGTGAACATAAAAAGAATAATTAAAGAATACTGAGTCATCACGTATTAAACAGCTTTTACACATATGAAAGACAAGGAATGGCGAAATCATAACATCACCAGAAA
>NC_089743.1:65799376-65904376 GCF_040412425.1 Macrobrachium rosenbergii
AAAAAGAATGAAATAGGAAACACACTTCTTTATTCCCTGATATTGGAGCCAAAGCCCGCGGTGAAAGTAATGACGTTACAATAGTCCTGCGAGAAACTTAGACCCTTTCTTTTCCTTTCTCCATTACTTGATTGACACATCATGCACACGTGCATGAGAAATGAAAAACCTTTATTATATACAGAAGCTTTCACATTTGTGTTCTTAGTTTTCTAACCACCATCATCGACTCCTGAAACAAGAGTATGGATAATTCTTGCTAAACATTAGTAATAACAAGCCAGTTTACGATAAAAACGACTCCTTCTCCTAGTCATTTTTATTTATACAAAGTCAGTCAACTACGCATTATTAAGATCAACAGTAGATTACAGATAAATAAAATTGTAATCTCTCTCTCTCTCTCTCAACCTCTGAGTTCCTTAACACCAACTTATCCCCAAGAGCTTAACTTCTCGTTCACCGTCAAAGTAACCTCTCCCTCATCTCATCTGTGTGGTTCCTCAGTTCACCCTGCAATCCTATTTCAGCGTCGTGTAAACAATCTTAGTATTCATTACCTCTAAGGACATCCTTGTAAGTCTTTGTAGGCCTAAAAAGATGAAGGGAACATAAGTTTTTAATATCCATTCATCTCTCTATCTATCTGTACACACACACATATATATATATATTATATATATATATATATATATATATATATATATATATATATATATATATATATATATATATATATATATATATATATATATATATATATATATATATATATATATATATATATATATATATATATATATATATATATATATATATATATATATATATATATATATATATATATATATATATATATATATATATATATATATATATATATATATATATATATATATATATATATATATATATATATATATATATATATATATATATATATATATATATATATATATATATATATATATATATATATATATATATATATATATATATATATATATATATATATATATATATATATATATATATATATATATATATATATATATATATATTTTATATATATATATATATATATATATATGTATATATATGATATATATATATATTTAAATATATATTATTAATATACATACATATAAATGTATATATACACATATATCTCATGAAAGGAGCCCATAAAAAGCTAAAATTTAGAAAGTTAATGCTATATATTTCGGAGAACAGATGTCTCCCTCTTCTTTTCATAATGAATGAGTTACAGAAAAACAGTATTGATACCAAGAGAGCCAGAGGTCAGCCGTTACTTCACTGCAGTTGACAATTTCTCCTTAATCTTCTTAACCGTTGGTTGGAGGAAGATTTTATCTATAATATCTGATGAGAGGTTCATCGTATTTCTTTGTTTAATCAATGCTGATTCTACCATCTGGCTTTTGAACCGACAACTGCTGCTGTAAATTATATGTGACGTATTCCATTTTATTCTGTGATTATGGTTATTTATGTGGTTAAAAATAGCTGAGCTCTATTGGCCATACCTAACTGAACGTTGAAGTTGTATTAATCTCTGGGGGAGTGATTTACCTGTAAAACCGATGTAGGAATGGTCACATAGTATTAAGCTAAGGTATTTGGGTAGGTAAAGACAAAAGGGTTAGACTTTCCAAGTGTCTGTGTCAGCGTCTTAATCCTGTCCTTGTTTTGACGGGGACAGTAGAAGAGTATGTTAGCTTTATGGATCACTTTCTCAATTATATGGTCAGGGTACTTTAAAGATGACAGCCGCTTACAGATTAGCTGAGTTTCTTTTCCAGGAAATCCGGGAGCAAATCCGTAAGGCTCTTAAGAATAAATTGTTGGCTATGCCAATCGTGATAGAAATGCCCTTATAACTAAAATAGTGAATGTATGAAAGTGAAAATGTTGGTTTTCTGTATACAGTTAATTTGCATTCTGTCGTGTCTCTAATTATTAAAACATCAAGAAAAGGAATTTTGTTGTCTGTTTCCCACTGAACTTTAAATTTGATGCTGGGCACCAATGCATTTAATTTTGAAAGAAATTCATTGGAATTGCCCCACCGATTATCCCAACATGTTAGAATACCATCTACTGTGCATATATTAGTCTAGTACAATCTTCATTGTTATAAATACAAGAATCATAGTATGAAAATGAAACTGTATCTAAAAGATTTTGTCGGCGTCCAAAAAAAGCCTCAAGAAGACCATTAAAGTCAGACTGAATGATACAGATGATACCATGAGGAAAATTACGTGGTTGTATTGACTGGCAGATCTTGACCTACTTGGATGGATACTATGAGACGGAGGGCAGGGAATGCGTGTAAGCTATAGCCCTTTGTTGGCCGAGTCGGTTGAGCTTTAGACCGTCATTCGATGGGCCAGAGTTCAATTCCCGCCGCCGGCTGATGAAGAGTTAGAGGAATTTATTTCTGGTGATAGAAATTCATTTCTCGCTATAATGTGGTTCGGATTACACAATAAGCTGTAGGTCCCGTTGCTAAGTAACCAATTGGTTCTTAGCCACGTAAAATAAGTCTAATCCTTCGGGCCAGCCCTAGGAGAGCTGTTAATCAGCTCAGTGGTGTGGTAAAACTAAGGTATACTTAACTTTTTTTGTGAAAATAAAGGCTCAGGAATACATGAGTAGCAGAACTTCAAGGGGGGCAAATGTAAAGGAGACGGCCGCACGAAGTTAGCGTTAATAATACGACTTTGGGACTGAAGAATAAGGAAAACGGTGTAAATAATGCAATACGGGTGAGAATAGAATATCGAATTTTGACCTAACGCAAAGTGCTGGGACCTGTAAGTTCATTCAGCGCTGAAAGGGAAATTGACCGTAAGAAGTTTTGAAAGGCCTACCGGGAGGATAACATCGCAGTCGCACTACGAAACAATTGTTAGAGAGGGTGGAAAGTCACATGGAAGAAAGAGAATATGAACGGAGGTACAATAAAAGGAATGAAAGAGGTTGAAGCTAGGGGCAGAAGAGACGCTGCAAAAATCCTTAAGTAATGCCTACAGTGCACCACGTGCGGTGCACTGACGGCACTATCCCCTACGGAGGCAGTATGGGTGAGATAATATGAGTAATTTGGCTAACCGAGAGTGAAAAATTAGCGTCGTTTTTTTATATATATTTTTACTTGTCATCCCGGGGGGCTAGCACTAAACACATCCCACGGAGCTTCCGTGACGTTTCGTACCAGCCCTCGGGGAAGGACGTATAAAACATATACCAAACCGGTAAATTTCTCATTATTTCGGTAGATTTCTCGAATTATCTCGCTGTATTGCGTTAAATACTGTCTGCCTTTAATATAGCGTTTAATTAAATAATTATACTGATAAACGAAACCTTCGTGCGGCCTTCTCCTTTACATTTACGTCAAGGGGGCCTATTTGCGTCGTTGGCGTTGAAGGCGGTGACGACGATGAATGCACAAAATAAACAATGTAAGCTTAATATGAGCAGCCAATACCTACAAACTGGGTCAAACTATTACTGTCATCCATTAAAAACCGCAGAATAACCGTTTTCTATCATTTTAGTCTCCGTGATAGAAAACGTGAGCACTTTAATGTATCACTACAATAAATACTTTCATAGTCACACGCACTGATCTCTGTGGTTCCTATTATCTGGAATGCCTTACCATTGTTAAAACTACCTTTCACAACACTTTAAAGATACGCTTAGTCGTCCTGGTTCCCGTCAGTCGCCGACCGGAATATTTACTGCCTTTTGTTTACGCTTGTCTTTTCATTGGGTTGAGATTTACCGTTTTTTGTTGAAGTTTTTACGTAATCCCAAAGGGGCTGGTACTAAAGAAACACAGCGCCCGTTTTGCACGTAAACTGGTAGTTTAATTATTATGGAATTAGTCCTTTTGCTTTTTTCCTTCCGTTTTATACACATATATAATTATTAAAGAAGACACAAATGCAGCAGCGAAGTTTGCTTGGTTTTTCTGTTACCAACTACGGAAATTCTAGCGCCTTGCCATAAAATGTGGTAATGTCGAAAAAAAAAAAAATAAAAAAATAATAATAATAATAATAATAATAATAATAATAATAATAATAATAATAATAATAATAGTAGTAGTAATAATATCTCTAGCTACCCTAATAGAGAAACACACTGTGGGCAGGGCAACAAATTCGGTTGAAAACCACAAACTATTTTTCTCATCAATCAACAATACAGCAGAAACACTTTTCAACAATTCTATGCAAAAGCCTGGCAGTTGCATTTCATGCACAATACAAATCCCAATGACTCTGTCAAATTGGTTTGCTGAGAAATAACTTAGAATTTCTTGACGCAACGCTATTATATTGTTTTTCTCTTATTTTACATGTAATTATTTCCCGTTCAACGATAACGTGATACATGTGTGTAACAGACAACTAAAATTGTGAGAATTAAGACAGTGACGCGGTCTGAAGCAAAAGATGGATGCCAGGCCACATTTGACGTCGTTAAGTGACTTAACCATGAAACGGCGAAGCTCTTGAAATGTCCGTGCGGGTGGACTGCCAAGCCTTAACACGAGTGCTCGTGTTCTATATACAAAAAGCAACGACAAAGAGTCTCTAAAATAGAGCATTTAATAAAAAAAAAAAAAGACTTCTACTGTCTGAAATATTGGGGAGAAAATGAGGTAACCTGGCATTTAATCTATCAATGTTTGCGACAGACAATTATGCAAAAATCAGTAAGGCAGGAAGACGTCACATAAATTAGATCTGAGAGAATTATTCCGAAGGAAAAAGGGAAACGACTCTAAGTACGATAACCTATTTCAGATTTCCATCGACAGGAAAGTTCCTGACAAGGTTCCTGATCAGAGGAGGATACGAAACACGGACCAGAGGTACTGAAGAGCCGCTTGCAAAAGAAAAAGGGAAGAAAAAATACATGACCTGGATTCAAAGTTGCGGGCCACACGAACGCCATTTCCCGACAGGATCAAGTAGCGACGTTGGTTTGTTCATAAAAATTACAAATTATTTGCGCTTCATTATCCAACACGATGAGGAGAGACCCTGGTCACCAAATATAAAGGTTCGCTCACTCAAACGTGTTAATGGCGTTATTCAACACGACTCATGGTAAAAGAAAGAAAATGTAAATTTTTTTAAACATACCTTTATTAACATGCACTAAAACGTAAATACACCAGGATTTTCTTATAATTAATCTTGGCTACAAAAACAAAAGTGGGGTTTCATCGTGGAAGAAAATGCTACAAGAATTATTTCTTGTAGCATTTCCTTCCATGTTTGGCAACTACGCTTTTATTTTTGTAGACATTATTAATTGTAAGAAAATCCTGGTGTGTCTCCAAAAATTATTTTTTACTTTTCACAAAATTTTAATAAAAGTGTGCTTTAAAAAAATTTTATTTCTTATTTTATATATATACTTTTTAGTTTTGACAGAAATTGTAACCGATTTATGATTGTAGTTAACGAAATTGATATCCGTTTATGGGAAGGGGAGGGAGAGTAGGAAGGTGATAGGGAAGGGGAAGGGGATGGAAGATGGACGGTGAGGGGAGGGGGAAGGTGAAAGGGAAGGGGGAAGGGAAGGGGAAGGGAAGATGGAAGGTGAGGGGGAGGGGAGGAGGCAGGAGGAGAGGGGAAAGGGAGGAGATAGTGGGAGGGGAGGAAAATAAGAAGGGGATGTACGGAAAGAAGAGAGGAAGGGGTGGAGGAGGAAGGGGTAGGGAAGGGAAAGGGTAGGGGAAGGGGGAAGGTAAGGGTGGGGGAAGGTGGCATGGAGAGGGGGGAGAGGAGGGGAAGGGGAAGGGGGAAGTGGGAGGGGAGGGTGAAGTGGAGGGGGATGGAAGAGGGAAGGGGAGGGGAGGACAGCTAAATTAACACGTGATCGTGTGCTCCGGAAGGGGGAGGGGAAGGGGGAGGGGAAGGGGGAAGGGGGAGGGGAAGGGGGAAGGGAAAGGGGGAATGTAAGGGGGAGGGGGTGAGGGGGAGGGGGAGAGGAAGGGAGGGGAGAGGAAGGGAGGGGACGGGGAAGGGAGAGGGGAGGGGAAGGGAGAGGGGAGGGGAAGGGAGAGGGGAGGGGAAGGGAGAGGGGAGGGGAAGGGAGAGGGGAGGGGGGAGAGGTGAGGGGAATGGGAGGGGAAGGTGGATAATTAAAGTAGTTTAACCAGACCACTGAGCTGACTTTCAGCTCTCATAGGGCTGGCCCGAAGGATTTGATTAAAATACTAGGTCCAGGCCTGAGGCCAAGCATTAAGACCCAATAGATCATTCGGTACAATGATGAATGAATTAAGCAAAATTTTTAAATTTTGCCCATTTTTTTTTAATTCAACAAATGTTAAAAGGGTTTTCGTGCTTTTATTATTTATTTATTTTCATATTTTAATAATTAAATTACAGTTCTTCAAAAACATCAAAATTGGGACGACGGAAAATGTAAAAGATTCTGACAAAATTTCTTTCATTTCCAAGTATGCACACAAAAACTGGTTCATCCACCCACCCAAAACTGCTTGGTTATATCAAGAAAATATCGTGGATCAGTCAAGTATTCGCATTCTCCACCAATGGCACAAGTGAGAGTTGACTCCCAACAGTCCACCCCATACCCTACCCTATCAGGGTAGCACCAATACGCTTGCAGTGGCCCAGGTATAAGCCAATCCGCCTGCTGGGAGTTCTGCCCCACTAATAGGGACTGACTCCCCACTCCAACCGTACTGGTGGGCTTCTGGACAAAAGCTAGGTCTCCTACCTCCAAAACCAGCCCCCTTGATTCTCGAAGATGGTTCCGCCCTCAAGATAGTAATGGGAAAAAATCCCATCACCCTCTCTTAGGTCCAAACCATATCAGGGGCTACTCAACCAAGAAAAACTCCCACAATTAGCTTCGAATGCGAACCCCTTCCAAAACACGATCCCTTCTCGGACTCACTTAAGCAGTAAAATTTTGTGATTGTAGAAATGTCCACGCCATTTAAACCAAAAACTACATAAGATGATTCGTCGCTTAGCCCCTCACCTCGTAAAGGCGTCCTACTCGAGGGGAGTTGATGATGAATAATCGACCATAGAGTGAAATAAAAAGAAATTGGATGAATTAAAAGTTCACGAAAAATTCTGTCCAAAGTCTTCAGGTCTGCATATGGGAAAAAAGGTCAAATTTTGCAACATTTCAATTTCAGCTCTCTATGTACCCAAATTGAAGATTGGTGTTGTTTATGAACGTTGATGATGACGACTCAGCCAAAGAGTGATATAAAAAGAAATTGGAGGAAATCAAATTTAACCAGAAATTCTGTCCAAATTCAACAGGACCGCATATGAAAAAATGTCAAATTTTGCAATGTATCAATTGCATCTCTCTATATCCCCAAAATGAAGATTAGTGTTGTTTATGAACGTTCATGATGAAGGCTCAGCAATAGAGTAAAATAAAAAGAAATTTGAAAAATTAAATTTCACGAGAAATTCTGTCCAAATTCTGCAGGTCCGTGTATGTGAAAAAATGTCAAATTTTGCAACGTTTTAATTTCAGCTCTCTATATCCCCAAAATGAAGATTACTGTTGTTTATGAACGTCGATCATAACGACTCAGCCACAGAGTGAAATAAAAAGAAATTTGAGGAAATCAAATTTCACCAGAAATTCTCCCCAAATTCTGCAGATCTGCGTATGGAAAAAATGTCAAATTTTGTAACGTTTCAATTTCTGCTCTCTATATCCCCGAAATGAAGATTAGTGCTGTTTATGAACGTTGATGATGATGACACGGCCATTGAGCGAAATAAAAAGAAATTTGAGGAAATTAAATTTCACTAGAAATCCTGTCCAACTTCTGCAGGGCCGCATATGGAAAAAATGTAAAATTTTGCAACGTTTCAATTTCGGCTCTCTATTTACCCAAAATGAAGGTTGTGCTGTTTATGAACACTGATGATGAATTCTCGGTCATAGAGTGAAATAAAAAGAAATTTGAGGAAATTAAATTTCACCAAAAATTCTGTCCAAATTCTGCAGGTCCGCGTATGGAAAAAATGTCAAATTTTACAACGTTTCAATTTCGGCTCTCTATATCCCCAAAATGAAGGTTAGTGTTGTTTATGAACACTGATGATGAAGACTCGGCCACAGAGTGAAATAAAAAGAAATTTGAGGAAATTAAATTTCACCAGAAATTCTATCCAAATTCTGCAGGTCCGCGTATGGAAAAAATATCAAATTTTGCAACGTTTCAATTTCGGCTCTCTATATCCCCAAAATGAAGGTTAGTGTTGTTTATGAACACTGATGATGAAGACTCGGCCATAGAGTAAAATAAAAAAAAAAAGGAAATTAAATTTCACCAGAAATTCTGTCCAAATTCTGCAGGTCCGCATATGGAAAAAAGGTCAATTTTGCAACGTTTCAATTTTGGCTCTCCATATCCCCAAAAAATGAAGTTAGTGTTGTTTATGAACACTGATGATGAAGACTCGGCCATAGAGTGAAATAAAAAGAAATTTGAGGAAATTAAATTTCACCAGAAATTCTGTCCAAATTCTGCAGGACCGCGTATGGAAAAAATGTCAAATTTTGCAACGTTTCAATTTCGGCTCTCTATATCCCCAAAATGAAGGTTAGTGTTGTTTATGAACGCTGATGATGGAGACTCGGCCATAGAGTGAAATAAAAAGAAATTTGAGGAAATTAAATTTCACCAGAAATTCTGTCCAAATTCTGCAGGTCCGCGTATGGAAAAAATGTCAAATTTTGCAACGTTTCAAATTCGGCTCTCTATATCCCCAAAATGAAGGTTAGTGTTGTTTATGAACACTGATGATGAAGACTCGGCCATAGAGTGAAATAAAAAGAAATTTGAGGAAATTAAATTTCACTAGAAATCCTGTCCAACTTCTGCAGGGCCGCATATGGAAAAAATGTAAAATTTTGCAACGTTTCAATTTCGGCTCTCTATTTACCCAAAATGAAGGTTGTGCTGTTTATGAACACTGATGATGAATTCTCGGTCATAGAGTGAAATAAAAAGAAATTTGAGGAAATTAAATTTCACCAAAAATTCTGTCCAAATTCTGCAGGTCCGCGTATGGAAAAATGTCAAATTTTACAACGTTTCAATTCGGCTCTCTATATCCCCAAAATGAAGGTTAGTGTTGTTTATGAACACTGATGATGCAGACTCGGCCATAGAGTGAAATAAAAAGAAATTTGAGGAAATTAAATTTCACCAGAAATTCTATCCAAATTCTGCAGGTCCACGTATGGAAAAAATATCAAATTTTGCAACGTTTCAATTTCGGCTCTCTATATCCCCAAAATGAAGGTTAGTGTTGTTTATGAACACTGATGATGAAGACTCGGCCATAGAGTAAAATAAAAAAAAAAAAAAGGAAATTAAATTTCACCAGAAATTCTGTCCAAATTCTGCAGGTCCGCATATGGAAAAAATGTCAATTTTTGCAACGTTTCAATTTTGGCTCTCCATATCCCCAAAATGAAGGTTAGTGTTGTTTATGAACGCTGATGATGGAGACTCGGCCATAGAGTGAAATAAAAAGAAATTTGAGGAAATTAAATTTCACCAGAAATTCTGTCCAAATTCTGCAGGTCCGCATATGGAAAAAATGTCAAATTTTACGACGTTTCAATTTCGGCTCTCTATATCCCCAAAATGAAGTTTAGTGTTGTTTATGAACGCTGATGAAGAAGACTCGGCCATAGAGTGAAATAAAAAGAAATTTGAGGAAATTAAATTTCACCAGAAATTCTGTCCAAATTCTGCAGGTCCGCGTATGGAAAAAATGTCAAATTTTGCAACATTTCAAATTCGGCTCTCTATATCCCCAAAATGAAGGTTAGTGTTGTTTATGAACGCTGATGATGAAGACTCGGCCATAGAGTGAAATAAAACGAAATTTGAGGAAATTAAATTTCACCAGAAATTCTGTCCAAATTCTGCAGGTCCGCGTATGGAAAAAATGTCAAATTTTGCAACGTTTCAAATTCGGCTCTCTATATCCCCAAAATGAAGGTTAGTGTTGTTTATGAACGCTGATGATGAAGACTCGGCCATAGAGTGAAATAAAAAGAAATTTGAGGAAATTAAATTTCACCAGAAATTCTGTCCAAATTCTGCAGGTCCGCGTATGGAAAAAATGTCAAATTTTGCAACGTTTCAATTTCGGCTCTCTATATCCCCAAAATGAAGGTTAGTGTTGTTTATGAACGCTGATGATGAAGACTCGGCCATAGAGTGAAATAAAAAGAAATTTGAGGAAATTAAATTTCACCAGAAATTCTGTCCAAATTCTGCAGGTCCGCATATGGAAAAAATGTCAAATTTTGCAACGTTTCAATTTCGGCTCTCTATATCCCCAAAATGAAGGTTAGTGTTGTTTATGAACGCTGATGAAGAAGACTCGGCCATAGAGTGAAATAAAAGAAATTTGAGGAAATTAAATTTCACCAGAAATTCTGTCCAAATTCTGCAGGTCCGCGATGGAAAAAATGTCAAATTTTGCAACGTTTCAATTTCGGCTCTCTATATCCCCAAAATGAAGGTTAGTGTTGTTTATGAACGCTGATGATGAAGACTCGGCCATAGAGTGAAATAAAAAGAAATTTGAGGAAATTAAATTTCACCAGAAATTCTGTCCAAATTCTGCAGGTCCGCGTATGGAAAAATGTCAAATTTTGCAACGTTTCAATTTCGGCTCTCTATATCCCCAAAATGAAGGTTAGTGTTGTTTATGAACGCTGATGATGGAGACTCGGCCATAGAGTGAAATAAAAGAAATTTGAGGAAATTAAATTTCACCAGAAATTCTGTCCAAATTCTGCAGGTCCGCATATGGAAAAAATGTCAAATTTTGCAACGTTTCAATTTCGGCTCTCTATATCCCCAAAATGAAGGTTAGTGTTGTTTATGAACGCTGATGAAGAAGACTCAGCCATAGAGTGAAATAAAAAGAAATTTGAGGAAATTAAATTTCACCAGAAATTCTGTCCAAATTCTGCAGGTCCGCGTATGGAAAAAATGTCAAATTTTGCAACGTTTCAATTTCGGCTCTCTATATCCCCAAAATGAAGGTTAGTGTTGTTTATGAACGCTGATGATGGAGACTCGGCCATAGAGTGAAATAAAAGAAATTTGAGGAAATTAAATTTCACCAGAAATTCTGTCCAAATTCTGCAGGTCCGCATATGGAAAAAATGTCAAATTTTGCAACGTTTCAATTTCGGCTCTCTATATCCCCAAAATGAAGGTTAGTGTTGTTTATGAACGCTGATGATGGAGACTCAGCCATAGAGTGAAATAAAAAGAAATTTGAGGAAATTAAATTTCACCAGAAATTCTGTCCAAATTCTGCAGGTCCGCGTATGGAAAAAATGTCAAATTTTGCAACGTTTCAATTTCGGCTCTCTATATCCCCAAAATGAAGGTTAGTGTTGTTTATGAACGCTGATGATGGAGACTCGGCCATAGAGTGAAATAAAAAGAAATTTGAGGAAATTAAATTTCACCAGAAATTCTGTCCAAATTCTGCAGGTCCGCATATGGAAAAAATGTCAAATTTTGCAACGTTTCAATTTCGGCTCTCTATATCCCCAAAATGAAGGTTAGTGTTGTTTATGAACGCTGATGATGGAGACTCGGCCATAGAGTGAAATAAAAAGAAATTTGAGGAAATTAAATTTCACCAGAAATTCTGTCCAAATTCTGCAGGTCCGCGTATGGAAAAATGTCAAATTTTGCAACGTTTCAATTTCGGCTCTCTATATCCCCAAAATGAAGGTTAGTGTTGTTTATGAACGCTGATGATGGAGACTCGGCCATAGAGTGAAATAAAAAGAAATTTGAGGAAATTAAATTTCACCAGAAATTCTGTCCAAATTCTGCAGGTCCGCATATGGAAAAAATGTCAAATTTTGCAACGTTTCAATTCTCGGCTCTCTATATCCCCAAAATGAAGGTTAGTGTTGTTTATGAACGCTGATGATGGAGACTCAGCCATAGAGTGAAATAAAAGAAATTTGAGGAAATTAAATTTCACCAGAAATTCTGTCCAAATTCTGCAGGTCCGCTGTATGGAAAAAATGTCAAATTTTGCAACGTTTCAATTTCGGCTCTCTATATCCCCAAAATGAAGGTTAGTGTTGTTTATGAACGCTGATGATGGAGACTCGGCCATAGAGTGAAATAAAAAGAAATTTGAGGAAATTAAATTTCACCAGAAATTCTGTCCAAATTCTGCAGGTCCGCGTATGGAAAAAATGTCAAATTTTTGCAACGTTTCAATTTCGGCTCTCTATATCCCCAAAATGAAGGTTAGTGTTGTTTATGAACGCTGATGATGAAGACTCGGCCATAGAGTGAAATAAAAAGAAATTTGAGGAAATTAAATTTCACCAGAAATTCTGTCCAAATTCTGCAGGTCCGTATGGAAAAAATGTCAAATTTTGCAACGTTTCAATTTCGGCTCTCTATATCCCCAAAATGAAGGTTAGTGTTGTTTATGAACGCTGATGATGAGACTCGGCCATAGAGTGAAATAAAAAGAAATTTGAGGAAATTAAATTTCACCAGAAATTCTGTCCAAATTCTGCAGGTCCGCGTATGGAAAAAATGTCAAATTTTGCAACGTTTCAATTTCGGCTCTCTATATCCCCAAAATGAAGGTTAGTGTTGTTTATGAACGCTGATGATGAAGACTCGGCCATAGAGTGAAATAAAAAGAAATTTGAGGAAATTAAATTTCACCAGAAATTCTGTCCAAATTCTGCAGGTCCGCGTATGGAAAAAATGTCAAATTTTGCAACGTTTCAATTTCGGCTCTCTATATCCCCAAAATGAAGGTTAGTGTTGTTTATGAACGCTGATGATGAAGACTCGGCCATAGAGTGAAATAAAAAGAAATTTGAGGAAATTAAATTTCACCAGAAATTCTGTCCAAATTCTGCAGGTCCGCGTATGGAAAAATGTCAAATTTTGCAACGTTTCAATTTCGGCTCTCTATATCCCCAAAATGAAGGTTAGTGTTGTTTATGAACGCTGATGATGAAGACTCGGCCATAGAGTGAAATAAAAGAAATTTGAGGAAATTAAATTTCACCAGAAATTCTGTCCAAATTCTGCAGGTCCGCGTATGGAAAAAATGTCAAATTTTGCAACGTTTCAATTTCGGCTCTCTATATCCCCAAAATGAAGGTTAGTGTTGTTTATGAACGCTGATGATGAAGACTCGGCCATAGAGTGAAATAAAAAGAAATTTGAGGAAATTAAATTTCACCAGAAATTCTGTCCAAATTCTGCAGGTCCGCGTATGGAAAAAATGTCAAATTTTGCAACGTTTCAATTTCGGCTCTCTATATCCCCAAAATGAAGGTTAGTGTTGTTTATGAACGCTGATGATGAAGACTCGGCCATAGAGTGAAATAAAAAGAAATTTGAGGAAATTAAATTTCACCAGAAATTCTGTCCAAATTCTGCAGGTCCGCGTATGGAAAAATGTCAAATTTTGCAACGTTTCAATTTCGGCTCTCTATATCCCCAAAATGAAGGTTAGTGTTGTTTATGAACGCTGATGATGGAGACTCAGCCATAGAGTGAAATAAAAGAAATTTGAGGAAATTAAATTTCACCAGAAATTCTGTCCAAATTCTGCAGGTCCACGTATGGAAAAAATGTCAAATTTGCAACGTTTCAATTTCGGCTCTCTATATCCCCAAAATGAAGGTTAGTGTTGTTTATGAACGCTGATGATGAAGACTCGGCCATAGAGTGAAATAAAAAGAAATTTGAGGAAATTAAATTTCACCAGAAATTCTGTCCAAATTCTGCAGGTCCGCTGTATGGAAAAAATGTCAAATTTTGCAACGTTTCAATTTCGGCTCTCTATATCCCCAAAATGAAGGTTAGTGTTGTTTATGAACGCTGATGATGAAGACTCGGCCATAGAGTGAAATAAAAGAAATTTGAGGAAATTAAATTTCACCAGAAATTCTGTCCAAATTCTGCAGGTCCGCTGTATGGAAAAAATGTCAAATTTTGCAACGTTTCAATTTCGGCTCTCTATATCCCCAAAATGAAGGTTAGTGTTGTTTATGAACGCTGATGATGGAGACTCGGCCATAGAGTGAAATAAAAGAAATTTGAGGAAATTAAATTTCACCAGAAATTCTGTCCAAATTCTGCAGGTCCGCGTATGGAAAAAATGTCAAATTTTGCAACGTTTCAATTTCGGCTCTCTATATCCCCAAAATGAAGGTTAGTGTTGTTTATGAACGCTGATGATGAAGACTCGGCCATAGAGTGAAATAAAAAGAAATTTGAGGAAATTAAATTTCACCAGAAATTCTGTCCAAATTCTGCAGGTCCGCATATGGAAAAAATGTCAAATTTTGCAACGTTTCAATTTCGGGCTCTCTATATCCCCAAAATGAAGGTTAGTGTTGTTTATGAACGCTGATGATGAAGACTCGGCCATAGAGTGAAATAAAAAGAAATTTGAGGAAATTAAATTTCACCAGAAATTCTGTCCAAATTCTGCAGGTCCGCATATGGAAAAAATGTCAAATTTTGCAACGTTTCAATTTCGGCTCTCTATATCCCCAAAATGAAGGTTAGTGTTGTTTATGAACGCTGATGATGAAGACTCGGCCATAGAGTGAAATAAAAAAAGAAATTTGAGGAAATTAAATTTCACCAGAAATTCTGTCCAAATTCTGCAGGTCCGTATGGAAAAAATGTCAAATTTTGCAACGTTTCAATTTCGGCTCTCTATATCCCCAAAATGAAGGTTAGTGTTGTTTATGAACGCTGATGATGAAGACTCGGCCATAGAGTGAAATAAAAAGAAATTTGAGGAAATTAAATTTCACCAGAAATTCTGTCCAAATTCTGCAGGTCCGCATATGGAAAAAATGTCAAATTTTGCAACGTTTCAATTTCGGGCTCTCTATATCCCCAAAATGAAGGTTAGTGTTGTTTATGAACGCTGATGATGAAGACTCGGCCATAGAGTGAAATAAAAAAAGAAATTTGAGGAAATTAAATTTCACCAGAAATTCTGTCCAAATTCTGCAGGTCCGCGTGGAAAAAATGTCAAATTTTGCAACGTTTCAATTTCGGCTCTCTATATCCCCAAAATGAAGGTTAGTGTTGTTTATGAACGCTGATGATGAGACTCAGCCATAGAGTGAAATAAAAAGAAATTTGAGGAAATTAAATTTCACCAGAAATTCTGTCCAAATTCTGCAGGTCCGCGATGGAAAAAATGTCAAATTTTGCAACGTTTCAATTTCGGCTCTCTATATCCCCAAAATGAAGGTTAGTGTTGTTTATGAACGCTGATGATGAAGACTCGGCCATAGAGTGAAATAAAAAGAAATTTGAGGAAATTAAATTTCACCAGAAATTCTGTCCAAATTCTGCAGGTCCGCGTATGGAAAAAATGTCAAATTTTGCAACGTTTCAATTTCGGCTCTCTATATCCCCAAAATGAAGGTTAGTGTTGTTTATGAACGCTGATGATGAAGACTCGGCCATAGAGTGAAATAAAAAGAAATTTGAGGAAATTAAATTTCACCAGAAATTCTGTCCAAATTCTGCAGAATGTTTCAATTTCTCCTCCCCAAATGAAGGTTAGTGTTGTTGAGAACCCCAAAAATAAAAGGTCCGCATATGGAAAAAATGTCAAATTTTGCAACGTTTCAATTTCGGCTCTCTATATCCCCAAAATGAAGGTTAGTGTTGTTTATGAACGCTGATGATGAAGACTCGGCCATAGAGTGAAATAAAAAGAAATTTGAGGAAATTAAATTTCACCAGAAATTCTGTCCAAATTCTGCAGGTCCGCATATGGAAAAAATGTCAAATTTTGCAACGTTTCAATTTCGGCTCTCTATATCCCCAAAATGAAGGTTAGTGTTGTTTATGAACGCTGATGATGAAGACTCGGCCATAGAGTGAAATAAAAGAAATTTGAGGAAATTAAATTTCACCAGAAATTCTGTCCAAATTCTGCAGGTCCGCGTATGGAAAAATGTCAAATTTTGCAACGTTTCAATTTCGGCTCTCTATATCCCCAAAATGAAGGTTAGTGTTGTTTATGAACGCTGATGATGAAGACTCGGCCATAGAGTGAAATAAAAAGAAATTTGAGGAAATTAAATTTCACCAGAAATTCTGTCCAAATTCTGCAGGTCCGCGTATGGAAAAAATGTCAAATTTTGCAACGTTTCAATTTCGGCTCTCTATATCCCCAAAATGAAGGTTAGTGTTGTTTATGAACGCTGATGATGAAGACTCGGCCATAGAGTGAAATAAAAAAGAAATTTGAGGAAATTAAATTTCACCAGAAATTCTGTCCAAATTCTGCAGGTCCGCGTATGGAAAAATGTCAAATTTTGCAACGTTTCAATTTCGGCTCTCTATATCCCCAAAATGAAGGTTAGTGTTGTTTATGAACGCTGATGATGAAGACTCAGCCATAGAGTGAAATAAAAAGAAATTTGAGGAAATTAAATTTCACCAGAAATTCTGTCCAAATTCTGCAGGTCCGCGTATGGAAAAATGTCAAATTTTGCAACGTTTCAATTTCGGCTCTCTATATCCCCAAAATGAAGGTTAGTGTTGTTTATGAACGCTGATGATGGAGACTCAGCCATAGAGTGAAATAAAAGAAATTTGAGGAAATTAAATTTCACCAGAAATTCTGTCCAAATTCTGCAGGTCCGCAGATGGAAAAAATGTCAAATTTTTGCAACGTTTCAATTTCGGCTCTCTATATCCCCAAAATGAAGGTTAGTGTTGTTTATGAACGCTGATGATGGAGACTCGGCCATAGAGTGAAATAA
This sequence comes from Macrobrachium rosenbergii, assembly GCF_040412425.1. Lineage (NCBI taxonomy): Eukaryota > Metazoa > Arthropoda > Malacostraca > Decapoda > Palaemonidae > Macrobrachium > Macrobrachium rosenbergii. The sequence continues at coordinate 65,816,282 of NC_089743.1, forward strand.
AAAGAAATTTGAGGAAATTAAATTTCACCAGAAATTCTGTCCAAATTCTGCAGGTCCGCTGATGGAAAAAATGTCAAATTTTGCAACGTTTCAATTTCGGCTCTCTATATCCCCAAAATGAAGGTTAGTGTTGTTTATGAACGCTGATGATGGAGACTCGGCCATAGAGTGAAATAAAAAGAAATTTGAGGAAATTAAATTTCACCAGAAATTCTGTCCAAATTCTGTCCAGAAATGTCAAATGTTTCAAATTCCCCAAATGAAGGTCCTGATGATGAAGACTCATATGGAAAAAATGTCAAATTTTGCAACGTTTCAAATTTCGTTTCAATTTCGCTCTCTATATCCCCAAAATGAAGGTTAGTGTTGTTTATGAACGCTGATGATTGCGACTCGGCCATAGAGTGAAATAAAACGAAATTTGAGGAAATTAAATTTCACCAGAAATTCTGTCCAAATTCTGCAGGTCCGCGTATGGAAAAAATGTCAAATTTTGCAACGTTTCAATTTCGGCTCTCTATATCCCCAAAATGAAGGTTAGTGTTGTTTATGAACGCTGATGATGAAGACTCGGCCATAGAGTGAAATAAAAAGAAATTTGAGGAAATTAAATTTCACCAGAAATTCTGTCCAAATTCTGCAGGTCCGCAGGTCTCTATCCCCAAAATGAAGGTTAGTGTTGTTTATGAACGAAATGATGGAAAAAATGTCAAATTTGTGCAACGTTTCAATTTCGGCTCTCTATATCCCCAAAATGAAGGTTAGTGTTGTTTATGAACGCTGATGATGGAGACTCGGCCATAGAGTGAAATAAAAAGAAATTTGAGGAAATTAAATTTCACCAGAAATTCTGTCCAAATTCTGCAGGTCCGCGTATGGAAAAAATGTCAAATTTTGCAACGTTTCAATTTCTGGCTCTCTATATCCCCAAAATGAAGGTTAGTGTTGTTTATGAACGCTGATGATGGAGACTCGGCCATAGAGTGAAATAAAAAGAAATTTGAGGAAATTAAATTTCACCAGAAATTCTGTCCAAATTCTGCAGGTCCGCTGTATGGAAAAATGTCAAATTTTAACGTTTCAATTTCGGCTCTCTATATCCCCAAAATGAAGGTTAGTGTTGTTTATGAACGCTGATGATGAAGACTCGGCCATAGAGTGAAATAAAAAGAAATTTGAGGAAATTAAATTTCACCAGAAATTCTGTCCAAATTCTGCAGGTCCGCGTATGGAAAAAAATGTCAAATTTTGCAACGTTTCAATTTCGGCTCTCTATATCCCCAAAATGAAGGTTAGTGTTGTTTATGAACGCTGATGATGGAGACTCGGCCATAGAGTGAAATAAAAAGAAATTTGAGGAAATTAAATTTCACCAGAAATTCTGTCCAAATTCTGCAGGTCCGCGTATGGAAAAAATGTCAAATTTTGCAACGTTTCAATTTCGGCTCTCTATATCCCCAAAATGAAGGTTAGTGTTGTTTATGAACGCTGATGATGGAGACTCGGCCATAGAGTGAAATAAAAAGAAATTTGAGGAAATTAAATTTCACCAGAAATTCTGTCCAAATTCTGCAGGTCCGCGTATGGAAAAAATGTCAAATTTTGCAACGTTTCAATTTCGGCTCTCTATATCCCCAAAATGAAGGTTAGTGTTGTTTATGAACGCTGATGATGGAGACTCGGCCATAGAGTGAAATAAAAAGAAATTTGAGGAAATTAAATTTCACCAGAAATTCTGTCCAAATTCTGCAGGTCCGCATGTGGAAAAAATGTCAAATTTTGCAACGTTTCAATTTCGGCTCTCTATATCCCCAAAATGAAGGTTAGTGTTGTTTATGAACGCTGATGATGGAGACTCGGCCACAGAGTGAAATAAAAAGAAATTTGAGGAAATTAAATTTCACCAGAAATTCTGTCCAAATTCTGCAGGTCCGCTGTATGGAAAAAATGTCAAATTTTGCAACGTTTCAATTTCGGCTCTCTATATCCCCAAAATGAAGGTTAGTGTTGTTTATGAACGCTGATGATGGAGACTCGGCCATAGAGTGAAATAAAAAGAAATTTGAGGAAATTAAATTTCACCAGAAATTCTGTCCAAATTCTGCAGGTCCGCGTATGGAAAAAATGTCTGCCCGGTGTCTGCCCCATCTGACAGAGGCTATAACTCCCTAGAAACAAGATTGTCCGAGGTCATCAGGCCAATCACCAAAGGGATGTATTGAGGCACTATGACTGCTGGAAAGAGGGAGCAGCTGGACCGGCACTCCCCAGGTCAGGCTCTCAAACGTCTCGGGCGTCCTCATAAGTGGTGTGCAACGTATGGCTTTCCCACTCTCGGCTGTTTCCTTTGTGACCAAGCAGGTCGTGGACTCCGGATGCCGCCCGAGCCACTACAGGACAAAAGAACTGGCGTCCTCCAACAATAGGGTCGCATTATTTGGCGGTTTCATTGTAAATTCCCCGCTGACCGAATGACATTCTGGTCAACGATCCATCTCTGTGAAGGCTTTTTAGGGCCTGTGGATGGATGCGCGCAGAATGTGGCTCTTGGAGGGTATCATTCGTGATGCGAGACTCAGAGGAAGGGGCTGTACTACGCTTATAGGTATAGCTAAGGCGTTCGACGCTGTCTCTCACGAGTCAGTTGTTTGGGCGCTTTAGGCGGCAGAATGCACCGCCATTTGATTAAGATCATCCTCGACCTGTATACAACAGCACAACTCCGATCGAGATAAATGGCCAGAGGTCAGAACCCATCACGATGAGTCGAGGAGTAAAGCATGGTTGCCTGCTTTCTCCAGTCCTGTTTAACATCATTATGGACGAGTTCATAGTGGGCGTAGGCTGACTTTGCCACACACTCCGCAGTGGGACCAGAGTCGCAGTCCCGCCGCCGACCACATCGTGGCTCTCGGTTCCAAACCGGGAATGAGAGCCTGCTGGCACGATCACCCCCATGCAGGCGCCGCATGGCACGCTCCAGGCAAGTAAGTGTGCCTCATTCATCCTTGAGAGACTAAGGCGAGAGACGACAGGTGGTATGAGAGGATCGTCCAGGGAAAATGGGTTTACCTATGAGAATACGGTAACCCATGTAGCCGAGCCTATCCCATTGGTGGGGCCGGGCAATTCACTTAAATATCTAAATAGTTGGGCCTCTGGATCCTAAATTGGCCGTATGACTGCATGCTGAGACCAAGCTACCAGATCTTCTATCTAGGATAGGCAGAGCCAACCAAGCCCATGCAGAAGGTTCATATTTGAAAGGAACATCTAATTCCTGCTACTGTATAAGTACAAAAAGGGCCTAGCTCCTCAACCTTCTGGTGCCATTGATAGAAAGCCAAAGAGCAAAGTTAGGAGCAGGGTGCACTTACCGCACTCCCATCCCAACAACCTGTCTTCTGAGGCTCCCCACCAGGGATGGGGGTTTGGCTGTCCCCAGTCTGGTGGAAAAAGTAACTGGGAAATGAGACTTCTGCACCTGCCTAATAGTGAGGATGAGGTCAGTGAGGTTGTCATTGCCCATGATCTCTGGGGCAAGGAAGCAGGAGCAATGATCGCAAGTTTGAAGCCATCATGCCGATCTATTGAAGCAACGGCTGGCGCCGGAGCATCGACACGCGCAGAGGTGGGAGCAGACGGCCAGATTGATCTGTGTTCCTGGGAGAGAATGGCGGCCTTTGATGGAGGCCGAAAGAACGGTAAAGAGAAATACCACACCCATGATGCAGCGATACGGGAGTACCTCGGGTCTTCGGAGCTTTTCCGGGGACTACGGGGCCCAGTCGGGTATCAAGGGGTCGCGGTAGGGGCTAGAGGGGCCATAAGACCAGCCACCACAAGATTTCTCCGCTCTCTGGGGAATAGCGCGGGTCAGCGGGTCATCCAAGATGCACTATTAGGGGCTCCATCACAATGATGAACACCATGCGGGATAGCTAGTCTGACCTCACTCTGTGCGATCATGTAGTTTGCATACATCCTGCCCTCCTGCTGAGCTCCAACTCAACAACTTTAGAGTTTAGCACTTCATAGTGCCCAATAGACAGCCAGGCGTTATCGATCTGGGTTCTACTCCTGCGGCCAGCTTCGTAAGTTCGTGTAAGCTACCAGTCGGGAAGGCATACTTTTTAAGAAATTCTTTATTTTAATGGTTTTATTTCTAGTCTCTCTGTTTTAAACGTATGACCCTGAACATTGAACGGCCGGGAGGCCATTTTTCTGATTTAGCTGCCCTTTAGTCGTCAAAATAACCAAATGCCTCGTCATCTAACGGTGACGCGCATGAATGGATTAACGAGATTCCCACCGTCCCTACCTACTATCTAGTGAACTCACAGGGCAGGGGAACAAGCTTCGCACACAACAGCAGGAAAGAAGACCTGCTGAGCTTGACTTAGTCTGATATTTGCAGAGAGACATGAGAGGTGTAGCATAGGTGGGGAGGCTGGGCAACCAGCCGAGCAGTAAAATACCACTACTCTGACTACTCTCTATTTTACCGTTGTTGGAACCGAGCCTGGCCCTATGCAGGGCCAGTGTCTCAGATTCTAGCTCCAAGCTGTTTGTAGGACTTGAGAGAGGAGCAAAGGTTAGTTTTACAGTCCCCTCCCTACTGTTTAATGATTTGAAGACATCTGTGTGGTTCAGCTGTCCTCAGACAGGCGAATGACCACCTCATGAATATGACAGGTAATGAGCTGAAAATCTACTATCTTCCCAAGGCTCAGGAGACAGTGCTGAGCCCGGGAAGGTGAGGCATGCCATCTGAGTGGGGATGAGCTTGTGATATGATCAGGAGGGAGGCCCTTGCAGTAGGCCTCCAGGAAAGTGCCAGTAAAGAGGGCGGAACCAGTATTGAGCAAGAAGCTGAGAAGAAGGAGGGAGTATGCAGCAGTCCAAACGGGTTGGACCAAGAACAGAGGAAGGACCCCAAAATGCCATACTGTACTGGGAAAAGAACCCCTGGTATCTTCCCCGAAGGAACTAAGGAGTTCTGGGGTATCCTTTGGCCGTAGCCAGTCCTCCTGCATTAAGGAAGATGGAGTGCCCAGAGAGTGTGTATCCATCCAGAACCTATCTCTCATCGAGGAGCTTCAGTGGATGAAAAGCAAACTGATCCAAGCTGGGCTCCCAGTCCTGATGGGGTAAAACCTGTATCAACTCAGGACGGGCTGACTCTGAAATCAAAAGGGTCTACGATCTATCCTTTGACAAAGATATGCACTCTGAGTGGGTCTGAAGGCAGACAACTCTGTTGCCCAAGAACGACAGGCCATTATTGGCTGCAGATTTCCAGCCGTAATGGAACTCCACAGGACAACACACCATAAACCTTCGCTGTGTAATAAAAGGCCCCTACCTCAAGACACAAAGGCTTCTTGTCTGGAGGATGGGGGTGGGGGTACATCTTGTTGCTGCAGGAGCACTGTAAGTGCAAAGTGGTGATCTAACCAATCTCTACTTGCATTTATTGATTTCAAGAAGGGCCTTTGACTCCTGTAAGCCATCCAGCACTTCGAGACCCCGATGGTGGCAGGGTTAGATCAGCAGTCACTGCTGTATCTTGCTAACTCATTCCAAACTTGAATACTGACATTGCTGTGTGCCTTCCAGATCAGGGGTGTGATGGTGGGTGATCCTGTCAACACACACCTGCTTACTACTGCCAACATGCTCGAGAACTGCCAGAGGGTGTCATGCCACCCTCTGTGGAGAACGAAGAAGCATCTCTGCCTTGCCAATGATATCGTGGTAGTGGCTACATCCAGAGTTGCTTTAGAAACATCTGTGAAGGTACTACGATGCCAGAGGCAGGAAGTTTGGCCTTGAGCCAGGATATTGTACGACCGGCTGAAGGCGCCATGGTACTGTGATAACCGGGCCCGCTCAGCTTTGAGTAACCAGGAGCTCCCAGCCATTAGCACTGGTGGATCTCTACAAATATCTGGGAGAACTGGTCTCACTAGGCACGAGAATGCCTCAAAGATCATAGGAAAGCTGAGGCTGAGTTGCTAAACCTTCAGCGCACCACTTAAGCCCCAGCAAAAACGGCAATTTAGTGAGACATTTCTCACTTCTACCACACTATCTATGGAGAAACAAAGATGCGTGCTGAAAGCCTTAGGTAGGAAAGGAGGAAGCTCTGCAGATCCTCTTAGTACTTAAACAACAGCATTCCATGCAACTGTTGCAGAGGGAGGCTCTGAACCTACTCATTTGAGACTAGAACGCCCAGTCGTGCTAGAAATATGTATAGCAGACTGTCAAAAGCAACTGACCAGTTTAGCACTGCCCAGAAGTATCTGGATGTGAGACTTCCCGGCCAAAAACTGGAAGGGAGTTCTTATCAGTCTGTTGATGGAACCAGCTTCATCAGTCACTTAGTGTAAAACTCAAGTGGATTGATTCAGAAACGCATCTCTTGAAAGGGGGAATGGTCAATGCCCTGAGGCTCGGGACTTAACCACCCCAGCCCAAAGTGCTCGGGGCACACACACAAGCAGCAAATGCGATCTAGGATGCTGCAATTCCCCAGGCACACTGCATCACATCATGCAAGTGTGCCCAAAAGTACAACCGTGGTGAATAAAGAGAGACGACCGAGTCAAGAACTACATCAAGAAAAAGGCTGAGGAGGCTGGTTACATGACAGCTGATGAGCCACACATCAGTACGAAGAAGGACCTCAGGAAACCCAATCTCATTGTATGGAATGAGAAAGGGTCTCTTGTGATTGATGCGCAAGTCGTTTCTGATAAAGTTAACGCTAATACTTTGGAGCACTTTGAACAGCTGAAAGCCTCCAAGTATAATAATGAGTATTAGGAGCATGTTGCAAGTCACCTCCAGTGTCTGGACGATTAAGACCATAACTAGGAATTGAGGTGTCCCCTTGAGACACCATTGCTCGTAAAATAACTAGGGATGAATCAGAAGACTTTAGATCTATCTGTTAAGACTACAGGAGGAGGATTACAAATGCTCAACTATGGAATGTCAGGTGGTAGAGACAACGCCCAGGCTAGGTGTCACATAGTGGTAAAATTTGATGTCTTTGGGGCCCGTGGAGAGAACCAACAGGGCTCTCGTTAAGGGAGATCGAGCTGGTGACACTAGGAGAATTGATTACACCGGGATCCAAATTTCACAGCAGTGAAATGAAAAAATAAAGTCCACGAAGAGCGAGGCACCTAACATCAATAACTCAATCTGAGGACGACAACCAAATGTACAAGCCATATACCCGGCTTGGGGTGCGTGTCGCTTCCGGGAGAGAGACTGCAACGGCGGGAATAAATATGACGGCAGCCAACATCCTTTTTGAGAGAAAATTAACGCCTCGATTGATTACACTGCTTTGTAAGGCTGGTTCTAAACATTTTGCCTTTATGTGAGCCGCTTTTGACCTAAAAATCAAGAATCCAAATTTTTCCTGATATTTCACACATGGACTCTACACCTCTTGACTATATTCTCATAAAATTTTTATTAAAAATTTGTAATAGTTTTGCGGCATACAAACCGTGAATCCTACTATCACTGAGAAATTTACATTTTTCGTATAATGTAACGATAACTTCAGTATATCGGTGGTAATTTCAATTTAGCTATCAAAGAAGAATATCTAAATGCGGTATATGGCAACTATATCCCACGCAAGTGTAGAGGTTTGTTGGGTGAAGGAACGTACCACTTGGGTGATCAGTGCAGCTCAGCTCTCGACAAAGCAAGACGTCACGCTGCCCAACTCGCCTGTGTTTTGACACTTTTCATTTAGCGCACTTATTTACTTTTGCAAGTCAATTTTTTTTGTATTTCTCTTGGCTTTGCATACTTCTGTCCAGCAGAAACCATGCCGAGACCAAGAAAATTCCAATAACCCAGCCACAGAGAGGAGTGTAAGTAACTCTGACACCCTACTGGGATAACACTTTTCCAAGAGAGGAAAGAGGGGCCAGGAGCCCAACACATAAAATATAACTAATATACATAAAATAAAAAATCATAGATATCATTGCTAACACATCAAATTTGTCATAAAACTCAAAGTGTAGACAACAAGGAAATAAATGGACAGACAAGCAAAAAATATAAAACTTTGGAGGCTGATCTAGTTATTGACCTTCAAATGGGCACTCAAAACGTACGTATTCACCTATCATGAAACAATGAAAGCTAAATAAATTGTCTACAAAACAATAGTTTTATTGTCCCAAAATATTTTTGGGATTTATTTTTTTAAGAAATCTGGGGGATGGGGTACTACAAATGGGGGGGGTGGCGAGAAGGAAAATGAAAACTGACCTTTCGCTATACAATCCAATCCAATGCCAAAAATTTCAAACTGATTCATGCAAAACCAGAGTACACAAAACTACTTTTTCAAACGCTCCCCTTAATAATGATGTCATCTGATTGTTTCATTTCCTAAATGGAATTCTAAAATTTTGCTCATTCTGATTTCAGAGACCTTTCGTATGGTTCTCTCTCTTCAAAAGAGAGACGTTACACCCCAACGACTCTATTTACAAAAGTGTCTGCCGTATGCCGGCAGGGTTTGAGAGAGAGCGCCAAGAAAGAAAGCTTTTTCAAAAAATAACAGCACGCTTTAGTTTAAGATTAAGAGTTCATTTTGGCCTTTTTCATTGCTCAGTTTAGTGATAACCATCAAAACATGAAAAATATCATCATATATAACATCGGAATACTGTACTGTATATGACAGCAGTAAATATTTCATATATAATTGTAAACAAATTACGCTTGTGACCAAACGGTTAAAGCTAACGAGTTTTTTTCGCTGTATTGTACACTAAATTGCGATGATTTTGATATATGACAAATTGTAAACGAATAAAGCAACACAGAGAAGACAAGCAAATGATGCATGAATTCGTAACGCACGGACATAAGTTTTTTTCAAAAATTCACCATAAATCGAAATATTGTGCTAGAGACTTCCCGTTTGTTGCAAAATTAAGGTAAATGATTGATTATTACTAGAATGTAAGAGTTTTAGCTTACAATTGCAGTTTTCGACCATTTGGGTTGAGTTAAATTTGACTGAAGGTCGAATTTTTTCTATTTATCGTGATTTATATGAAAATATTTCAAAACTGACAAAAGCTACAACCATGAGTTATTTTTTGTTGTATTGTATGAAATTATACATTTTCATATAAAACTTATGTAACAGCTAATAGAAACAGTGCAAAATTACGAAAAAGTGACTAAAATGTCCGAGATTTTGCAGTTAGCGGCGCGGACTTAACGTAAAATCAAAAACTCACCAACAAATCGAAATATTGTGCCAGAGACTTCTGCTCTGTTGCAAAATTTTAGTTGTAAATGATTGAATATTACTAGAATGTAAGAGTTTTAGCTTACAATTGCATTTTTTGACCATTTCAGTCAAGTTAAAGTTGACCAAAGGTTGAAATTTTGAAACTTAACGTGATTTATATGAAAATGTCAAAATTGATCAAAGCTACAACCATGAGTTATTTTTTGTTGTATTCTACATGAAATTGCACACATTTTCATGTCAAAGTTGACCAAAGGTTGAAATTTTGGCACTTATCGTGATTTATATGAAAATATTTCAAAACTGATAAAAGCTAAGCAACCAGTGAATTATTTTGTTGCTCTACATGAAATTGCACATTTCCATATATAAAACTTTATGTAACGGTAATAGAAAACGGTGCAACATTACGACAAAGTGACGAAAGAATTCTGAGATTTTCAGCAGAGTTAGCTGATGCTTTTTTGGGAGAAGAAAGAATTGCATGCACAGCTGTGGGTCATGCATGTAAGCAAAACAACAGCGTGATCCGTGGAACTCCAGCATCATTCAAGGCACGATTTTCAAATTCTCGCAAACTAGGCCTGTAAGTATTTTTTGCGAATATTTAAAAACTTTTTAGTCGACGTATTTTACGTCCACTGGCACCTGACAGACAATTTTTCGATGTAAAATATGCCCAGTCGGCGTTAAAGCGTTAACGTAAAATATTTGTGTGGTCGCGATATTAATTAAAAGCTTTGAGATCTGATAATTGTGGTAATGAGTGTATATATTTGTAATGGCGCCTATCAAAACATATTTTGTGAATCTCAAGCAGCTGCATTTGGAGTAAATTTTGTGAAAGCTTTCACAAGCTTGTGTAAAGTAAAGTGAATTTTACTTATTATCATGGTATAATGAGGTATATTAAGGGATTTTTGCCTTAGTGAAATTGTTTTTGGTAAATCATCTGTGTATTTTGTGTGTTCCTTGGCGTTTGCAATCTCTTAATTTTTCACATTTTACATGTTAGTGATTTAACATTTATTTACTTAGCAATTTACCTATCTTAATAATTTAACATTGCATACTTTATTTAATTTTCCTTTACTAAGATTTTCTTTTCTAATCTTGAGTAATTTTTGATAGTTTAAATTTTGTTTGATTGATTTCATTTCTTCATAAATTAACCTTTGTAATTTAACTCAAGAATTAATTAAATTTTGCTATTTTCAATTAATAGTAAATTTTCTTTCAGAATGTGAATAATTATAAATTTTGAATTTAAAATTAAATTTTTGTATTTAAAATTTTAAAAACAAGTTTCATTTATTGACCACCAGTGAATAGGATTAATTGTGTGCATAAGGTAAAGTGATAAATATGTTTTGTTCCCTTTAGTTTTGCTGAAGTGAATTAAGACCAGGGAAGCAGCAAAGTTGTTTGATGAAGTGATGTCCCTTTACTTTAGTATATTCTCATTTAATTTTCAATAACCTCACACTTGTTTTCATAAACTTAGTCTGATTTTTCATGTTAGTCTGATTTTTCATGTGATTAATAAGCTTCTTATGAGATCATTGTTGCCTTTAGAGTACTCAGTTGTAATTTTATTGATATGAGACTTCAGATATCTGGCTGAAGTGAGGTAAATTTTTGAAATCTGTGATTAGTTGTGTAATAACCAGGTACTTGGAACACTTTGTGACAACACACACACACATATATATACAGTAAACTCCCTATTTGCAGATTTCTCTGTGGAAGCTATACACATTATTTCCATGAAAATTCGCAGTATTTTTCACTCAAGAAATATTCACTACTACTGTATGTTCATATAATTTCAAGAGTAAATGCACTTTTTTGTGGATAAAGCTATTCAATTACTCAGGTAACAGTATATGCATTTTAGTTTTTTTCTGAACTATCAAAATAGGCCGCTCTATGTGTGTTTTTAAAGGGGTTTCATATTCGTGATTTTAGCTACTCAGAAATGGTCTAACTTCGATGATTTTTTAGCTTTTGTTGCATAACTGTGCAAATTACACTCAATAAAATTCTTGCACTAATGGATAGCCTGGCAAAGTACAATCAACCTTGACAAAGAAAAATTAGCATTTGTGATGTGAACTCTACAAAACAACATTAGGTGTCCGAAATTTCAGTGATTTAGCTAACTTCCACAGGGTTCATTCGACACCTATTATGAAGCATTATAACTCTATATAGAGCAAAATGTATGATGTAATTTCGACAGCACATGGTTACTTCTCGACAATCTATGACATTTAAAAAAAGTAAAAGACCAACATGCATGGTCACTATGACCCTGTTTAGAAAAATAACAGGAAAAATATTTCTTTTTTCAACTATAATTTCACTATTTAATACTAGGCATTAGATCACATAGTTATCACATATTTTCATAATAGAAATAATCACAGATCATGTAAAAACTTCTCTAAGCAAAAAAAATCACAAAAAAATATCTCTGGGCATTCACATAACACCAAAATTAAAGCGATATTTTCTGTTGCTTAACTTTGTAAACTGGTGGACCATTGCAATAACTCATAAAAGCCTATTGGTCATATATCATAAGAAAATCATTAAATCAATGTCCATACCCTAACATTACAGACACGTGCTTACACACATACACGCACCCTCTCTCTCTCTTAGACACAGACACATACACATTTCATTTTTTATTTCCTATTTATGTACTACATCACAGATGATCAATGGTTTATATTACAATACTCATGATAAACACATACACACACACTCCACATACATGCACACACACACACACACATGCACGCACACGCATTCACCTAATACAAATGCTGGTAGGTTATATAGCAAGAAATATAAAACTAAAACTTCTTTGAACTTCAAAAAATAAAAAAATAAAATAAATACTCATTCTTGGCTTGTAGTAAGAACTAAAATAAATACTCTTCTCTTGTTTGTAATAACTAAATCTAAACAAAAAAGTGAACTACTTCACTACAAAATTAAGCAAGAAATACCAGTAACTGAAATATATTTGTATTTGGTTAAAAAAATGCTCATATACCTCATCTCCATACTTATACTACATTGGCCAGAGATTTACATCCACATCAAAAATCATGCGACTAATTTCACCGTAATCATCTATTTTAGGATTTACAAGTGTATGACATGTTCCTTTTGCATGTTTCAAGAACCTAACATTAATCTCTGATTCTGATACTACTACTTCAATAACTGCAATACAATATCTAAACTTTAATTCACCTCCTGCTCTTTTATCAAAAGGTACCTTTACAATTACCCAATCCAAAGGCTTAATTTCTCCTGTATATACAAGTATTATTTTGTTCTGTGCTTGTATACACTCGGATGCTGCATATAAGAGTTTTGGGTAAAGGTTCCTGAAGTTCCTGGCTGCATTATCTTACTTGTCCCTTCTTTGGGATCCTGGACAGAGGTTTCTTCCTCAGCTGGCTTTGGTTTCACCTTTCCTCTAGGGAATCTGGAAGAGATGGCACGACTTGCTTGCTTTGTTGATGTTGGGTCTCCATTTGACAAATCTGATTGTGGGTTTTGTGGCCCTGGGTCATCCAAATCAATTTCATCATCATCATCCTTGTCCATTCTTCTTAGTGATTTTGTTGATAAGCTTCGCCCAGGTTCTACATTCAGCCGCTTCTTCTTTCTTGTGGACCCATGTCCTGTTTTGCTCAATGTTGTTCTTCAGTGCCATGCCTACTTCCTTCTCAAAATCTATTACAGAAGTATCTAGCCCGCACAGATGCTGCAGTGTCTGTTGTAGTATTATCAGTGGGTCTTTCTGGAAGGCGGGATATAGCCTGACGGAACTAGGGATAAATGCCACTTTTACGGAGGCCACTTCGAAGGTTATCTTTATGGATCCTTTATTTTGTCTACTGGCTTCACTCAGAAGAGAAAGGAAGCAGTCTTTTGGCAAAGCATTTCGAAGCCTTCCCACAGTAGTTTTCTTAAAGTTTTCTAGCACTGAACGCCAGTGTCTCTTCAATGGTCTGAACACAGCAATATCCAGAGGCTGTGTTAAATGTGTGGAATTAGGGGGTAACAGAGTAAAGGAAATGTTATTCTTTTCACATGTTTCAGAGGGACTGATATGGCTTGCCAAGTTATCCCCTATCAGAACAATTTTACCTTCTTTTTCTCTAGCATAAGGCAAGATAATATTGTGAAACCAGTCATCAAAACTGCAAGCCTCAAACCATCCACTGAGTGATCTATTAAACCTAGTCCCTGGTGGTCCCCCCTCTGTCCAGGTATCATAAAGGTGGACAGCTTTATAAACAACGTAAGGTGGTAATAAAATGACCTGAAGCCTTGGTTGTGTTCATGACCCTTTCAGGCATTTAGTGGCCTCCTAACTATTTTCTTTTTCCGGGTCATCAGTGAGATTAGTCCCATCATAGTTAATTATATTTTCTGGAGGGACTCCATCCAAGGTTACTTTCAAATTGTCATAGATGTTTTTAGTACAGCAGTACTTAGTTTAGCCCTCTGGGTCTTGATATTTTGAGACACTCGTCTTGAGAGCTTTGATTTGTGCCTTTCCAGAAATGAGAGACCCCATTCACGACCTGGAGTATTGTCTTTAAAGCGAGACACTGTTATCCCGCGCTTTTCAAGGTATCCCTTCACAAGCATCCTGAGAGAGATCCAATATATCCAGAGGGAAGCCCCAGTCAGCCAAAGCATATTCTCACACAATACAGACTCCTCTCAAGACTGAGAACTGTTTGTCAACCAACTGATTTAGTGTGATCCTTAATGTAATCACGCAAGGTGCTTTTCCAAGTTCCATTTCTGCCGCACAGACACTCAATGTTTTTCCTTTTGTACGTTGGCAGTGTATTTTCCTGCCGTAGGGCTAATTTTTTCTGGTAACGGCCTAATTATGTTCTGCACTGTTTAAGGATTGTTTTTTTACAGTTTTCACTATGTGTCCGAAGTTACATGTCTTTTACTTTATGTCCGAAGTGACACTTTTTTCCTGCAAAAAAAAAGGTATCTTACTTTTATTACTGTCAGATGACTACACATGAACATTTGGTAAAATCACTTACCATGTGTTATCTACCACAGATTTGCTCTAAAATGTCCCTGCCCATACTCATACAACAGCTGTCATTCCTCTTGACCAAGCAAAGTTTTCCAGGGTAAAAAAATAGGAGCATTTTCTTAATTGAATTTGATTTTTTTCATGTACATAGGTTCATGTTTCCTCCATCAATACTGCATAATATGATTCAGCAACAAATCTCCTACCTGCCTACATTTTCATTTTTCCTAAATACCCTAAATGCATTTCCAGAACAATGCATTTTTACATTTTATCCAAAATGTCCGAAGTTACCCCCATGTCCGAATTTAGACCATTTTACGGTATTCACAGGTGTGTGTGTGTGGTAAGCATCTCCCGCGAATACGGGGGTTTACTGTATATATATGTTTGATGAAAGTTTAGTTTTATTAATATATTAGAACAGGATTGGATAAAATGAAATATGAGTGATGAAATATTTTGCATTTGAGAGAGAGAGAGAGAGAGAGAGAGAGAGAGAGAGAGATTCTGATAAGGCAAGTCATCAACACGGTGGTGAACCACCAGAATGTCTCCATGACTCTGACTGCCCAGTTCTGGCCAAGGAAGGAGTGGTTTCCGGACCTAGTCAGCCTTCAGGACTACCTGAGGTTTCTTCCACAAAGAAGATTTCAGACAGCCCCACTTTCGCAAGTTTCATCAGGGGTTGTCTACTGACCTGGGATAGGCTTCAGACTGTTAGGAAACTGCTAGGAAGAAGGGGGCTTTTCAAGACGGGTCATGAAGCAATTGCAAGTGCATGAAATCTTCTAACAGGC
Source organism: Macrobrachium rosenbergii (assembly GCF_040412425.1). NCBI lineage: Eukaryota > Metazoa > Arthropoda > Malacostraca > Decapoda > Palaemonidae > Macrobrachium > Macrobrachium rosenbergii. The sequence goes on from NC_089743.1 coordinate 65,831,490, forward strand.
TGCACCAGTCCAAGTGGACAGTCTTCAGAAGACGGTGTACGAAGAATAAGATCTCTTCTTCTTCGACCTCTACTGCACAGATAGCGGAGTTCCTTCCGTTCCTCAGGGACAAATGTCAGCTAGCCGTCTCCACTGTTAGAGGATACAGAGCCATGCTATCCTCAGTCTTTAAACATCGTGGTCTTGATCTCGCACAACAAGGATTTGACCGATCTGGTTAGGTCATTCGAACTCCGTTCTGCTCTCCTCCTCTCGCTTGGAATCTGGACGTTGTCCTAAACACTCTCGCCTCCTCGCTCCGCTCTGCTTCTCTGAAGAAGCATAAAGAAGACTTCTTCCTGTTCGCCTTAGCATCTGCAAAGAGAGTCAGTGAGCTACACGCAGTAGAGAAGAAGGTAGGCTTTGCTCAAGTTGATGCCCTTTACTCCCTCATTCCGGAGTTTTTGGCTAAGAATGAGAACCCTTCGGTCCCCTGGCCTAAATTCTTCAAGCTCAAGAGCCTCGCCGCCTTAGTAGGAGCAGAAGAAGACGAGAGAGAACTGTGTCCCGTCAGAGCTCTTAGATACTACTTGCATAGGACGGAGAAAATTAGGGGTCCTTCTCGCAGACTTTGGTGCTTCGTTCGGAATCCTCTTAAACCTCTCTCAAAGAGTGCAATCTCATTCTTCCTCAGGGACCTCATTATTGAGGCACACGAGCAAATGGACATCCGGCCTGCTCAAAGTTAAAGCTCACAAAGCTGGCAGTGGCAATCCCCACAGCATTTAAACACAATCATCATTTAATGCTATTATCTGTACACCTCTTCTGAGGTCCAGACTGCTAGGGTACATTTGAAGGGATTTGGAAATGGTCTTTGGTGATCCCTTCTCCTCAGACCTTTGTCCGTGTGGCTGGCATGGTAGTAGGTGAAACATCGTAGGAATCTGGTCTATTTTATTCTTCTTTTTCATTTTTTTCTTTTATCTTGTATATTGGTTGTCAGTTATGGAAGCTAGTAGTGCCACCCTGAGGTGCCCTCCAGTCATTTATTGTATATAGGTGGAAGGGTTTTTGGTTTATTTAGGTTTAGGTGTCGCATTTGTATGTCTGGTCTTTAGCCCAGGGCAAGGGCAAACTTGTTTATTTCTCTGCAAGTCTCCGGAGCATTCCATGACTTCAGGGATTCCATCCCAGTGGAAGCTCTCTGTGGACTACCTTCCACGCTTTCTACTAGTAAGAGGAGCACCGACCAGAGGCAGTACTCTTTCCTCGCAGTAGCTCCCTACAGGTAAGGACTACAAGCAGTATTTTATACTGTTATATGGACTGAATTATTTGCCTATTTGGATTGGTTCTATCTAATCCATGCCCTCCTCCTTCAATAGCAAGTCAGCTATCATAATTGTTAGGTAATCGTTATGGTAAAGATGAGATTTTTAAAATAAAATTAAGTTTTGCCATACTTACCTAACAATAATGTATCATAAACCACCCTCCTCCCCTCAGGCGGATAGTGTGGCAGGTACAAATTGACTTACCAGTACGTGATCCTTGGGACTACTGAGCGGGATGGCGGTAGATGGCGTACATCAGGTACCGACAATTGTAGTACAATCGCGCGCAATTTAAAAGCGCTGCCGTTATGAAACTGATCAGCTATCATAATTGTTAGGTAATGTGTTTTCAAGTGAGAAATAAGTCAAGCAGTCTTAAGATTTCATTAAAGCTGTGCACTGAAGCAAATGGCAATTGCGTCATGTTTAAGATTAAATTGCTCTGATCACGTCCCATACGATTTTCTCAAGTCGCTAAGACGCTTTTTGAGAGTAAAAGCAGTCTCCGACTACAACATGTTTTGTAAGGTTGCAGTTCAAAACGTTGGTCTTAATAATGATGTCATCTGATTATTTCATTTCCTCGCTGGAACTCTAAAGTTTGCGATTCTGGATTTCAGAGACTTTCAAAACTCTCTCTCTCTCTCTCTCTTCTTCAAAAGAGAAGAAGTTATTAACATAAAATATCTGAGAGACCGTTGATATTAATCATAGCTTTTGAGATCTGATAGTTAAGGTAACAAGTGTATATATTCGCATCATGCTATCAAAAGTGTTTTGCAAATCTCAAGTAGCTGCATTTGAGTAAATTTTGTGAAAGCTACAAGCTTGTGTAAGGTAAAGTGAATTTTATTGACATACTATGGTATAATATGTATATTAACCCTTTGAACTCCTTTAGGCCACCTGTACTAGCCCAGCACCTTTTTACCGACTCAGTCCCACTGAAAAATTTATTATTCGTTGCTTACTTCATAATATGAATTTTTTCATTTATTTAGATCAGAATACTAGCTTCAGTGGTTCCTAGTGATTAATTTCATTCCAATTTGAAATAAATCATCATCCCCGTTCCCCCTTAAAATTATTCCAGATTAATAAATAACATGAAAAGCGTAAGATTCCTTTTCTCAGCCGGTTTTGGCCACGTTCAGCGGCTGTAAGGCGATAAAACACGTCTCTGCTTTGCCCGCTACCTGGAGAAAACAAGGTCTCACGTGAGGGATTAAGAGGGATGAGGGTATGGAGGTTAAGAGGCGACTTCACGCAGTCACTTTCTTGCTCCTCTGCCCAAGCTCTCTCTAGGTTTTTAACTTTAGAAAGTTTTCATTCTTTGAAAAAAAATTGCATAGGCCATATTGTTATTCGTATATTCATCCATATAATTAAAACAAGTTTTACTTTTTACAATTATTTACAACTCGGCATACATACCAAAGGTTAACAATTTGTTACCAACTTCTTAATTTTGTTTGCCACTCTTTTTGAGAAGCTAATGTTCCTATTTAGCTAATCTGCGAATCCTGAAAAAAGTGCGGCAACTTGTTTATCGGTCCAGTGTCATCCCTTCAAAACAACTGTTTCTAACAATACTATAGTCCAACTGGTAATTGCACACTACATCTGAAATCTTAGAAATGTGTCCTGCAGGAGGAGAGTTTATAGGAATAGACGATAGTGGAGAAAACTTAGTCACTTTGTTATAAGGAGGTTTGGCTGAATGGTATACAATTGTCCAGTTCTCACTCACATCTCGGACAAAGGATATTGGCAAAAGACACTGTGCCCCTCCCCGACAACTTCTGGACGAAAATAGTAAGTGTTAGCAAGGAAAATTATCCGTTTACCTGAACTCAAAAACTCTTTCCTCTCATAATTTATCATTTATTTTTTACCATTGAAATTTTTCCTTTTCATTATCGATGATAAAAAGTAATGTGGCGTAAAAGATTAACATAGCTGATCTGCAATAACATTTCTTTCTCTCTCTCTCTCTCCCTCTCTCATTATATATATATATATATATATATATATATATATATATATATATATATATATATATATATATATATATATATATATATAATTGTCTTCGACTTCATATTTAGATCCATAATTTTCAGTTGAAAAGGCCTTGCCTTTCAATTGAGCACCTGGATTCAATCCTGATGAATTGAAATTTATTTCTGTTCCACACGTGACTGTTATTTCTATATATATATATATATATATATATATATATATATATATATATGTGTGTGTGTGTGTGTGTGTGTGTGTGTGTGTGTGTGTGTGTGTGTGTGTATAAAGATTGAATGGCCAATAAAACCAGTGATTACATCTATTGTAAAAAATGATATTCTAATAATGATATTTTGTAATCTTGACTGCTTTTGGATTATTCATGCTGACAGACTTCTTGGGTTGTGCTCCGAGATGGTGTTGTTTCTGAAAGAAATGGTTCCTCTTATTTTATTCTTCGCTATTGCCCTGCATCAACTTTGTGGGGCTTGACCACTGGAACACTTCAGAAAGGAACAGGATTATCCAGAGTTCTACAGATTCCTATTCCCAGTCTGATTCTGGAACCTTTCAAATATTTCCACTTTCCTCCTGACTTTTGACTGCCAATGAGGGAATTCTGGAACTCTCGTGAGGGGATCAAGTACAAACAGGAATCTTGAGAAGGGACCGATAATCTCTGGCACTAATCCAAGAATGTTTTATGGTCACGCTTCTACCATACCTGTGTATGTGGAGGCCAGAAATTGAAATAAATGACACCCTGCATATGCTGTAAATAGGTTTGCCCTGTCTAAGAAAGACCATGGGTTTGCCACCTACCAATTGTCCACGTCAACACTGCCCTAAAAACATTGCGGAAATTACCTATACTGCTCTAGGCTGAAAGTATCAAAGCACCAACACTTTGTTTTCAAATGGATAATCTCCAAGAGTATTCTTCATTGTAAAGAAGCTTAAGGGAAAAAATTGTTTTTATCTTTTCAACTAAACCTATATAAAATATGTGCAGTACTTTGAAACACATACAAAAGATTGTAATATTTCTCTCTGAGGAGACTCGCAGTTTGGCAGTGGCTGCGCTAAAGAGAAAAACTATAATAGTACTCCTGTTCTTACCGCATGCACACACACACACACACTCACTCACTCTCTCTCTCTCTCTCTCATGAACACACACACACATGTAATATGGCATTCTTTCAATGACTGAACATATCAGCCACGAAAGGACGGAGGTTATTTTTTCAAATATCAGGCCTATTGAAATATAACATAACTAATGCCAATGATATCTGATATGAATATGATTCCTAAGAAAATAAAAAAAAATATATTTGAACAATTAAAATGTATTTAATTACAAGAATATATAATGAATCATAAGATCATAAGAAATAATGTATTGCTCAACAATGAAGTATGACTAATATAAAAGCAAATATTTTTGGTAAATCCAGATAGCTGTATATGTCTGTGTATGTACCAATTATAGCCTGTTATAAATTCTCGCATTGTGCCGCTCATAAATCTGAATCTAGAAAACTGTAATTTTTGTCAACTGAGAGCTTGGCCATCGCTTAAATATCACCAACAAATATGATCATATATTCACTGATGTGTCATTTCAAACAATTGCTTTCATAGACAGAAAATTAATTTGTACTGATAACATCATTGCAAAATTACTGAAATATATTGGGGATACCTGTGCATATTTTCACAGCATTCATATCAGAGTTAGACAATAGGTTTGCTCCTTCAAAAAAGGATGCCCATAAAAGTAAGCATTAGAGAAAGTAAAGTACATGATTATATTCTTTTTATCCGATGGAATGGTAATTGATTTCCCGTGGAATGTGAGAGCTTACATAGGTATAAAGTGGATTTATGCACACACAACACATATGCACACACACATATATGTGTGTGAAATTACATTAACATACAGTAGTTACATTCCCTCACGGTCTGACACAGTTACATTCCTCACGGTCTGGATATTAGCACACTTCTCACGGTTCGATAATAGTTACATTCCTCACGGTCTGGATAATAGTTACATTCCTCACGGTCTGATATTAGTTACACTCCTCACAAATTGGATAATAGTTATCTCTCACGGTCTGGATAATAGTTACATTCCTCACAGTCTGATAATAGTTACATTCCCCTCACAGTCTGATAGTTACATTCCTCACGGTCTGATATTAGCATTCCTCACGGTTCACACAGTTACACCTCACGGTCTGATAATACATTCTCACGGTCTGATATTAGTTACATTCTCACGTCTGATAATAGTTGGCATTCCTCACGGTCTGATAATAGTTACATTCCCTCACGGTCTGACATAGTTGGCATTCCTCACGGTCTGGATAATAGTTGGCATTCCTCACGGTCTGGATAATAGTTACATTCCTCACGGCCCGATAATAGTTGCCCTCACGGTCTGGATACAGTTGGCATTCCCTCACGGGTCTGGATAATACATTCCCTCACGGTCTGGATAATAGCATTCCTCACAGTCTGGATAATAGTTAGATTCCTCACAGTCTGGATAATAGTTACATTCCTCACAGCCTGGATAATAGTTACATTCCTCACAGTCTGATACGTTACATTCCTCACAGTCTGATAATAGTTATTAGTCTGATAATAGTCAATAGTCTGATAATAGTTATTAGTCTGATAATAGTTAATAGTCTGATAATAGTTAATAGTCTGATAATAGTTACATTCCTCACAGTCTGACAGTTACATTCCTCACAGTCTGGATAATAGCTACATTCCCCACAGTCTGGATAATAGTTACATTCCCCTCTCTCTCTCTCTCTCTCTCTCTCTCTCTCTCTCTCGAGTTGGTCAGGGCTGGGGCGGGGATTAGAACACTAGGTTGTAAACACGTGGGATCGATGCCATATAGTTAGAAACCTAAGTTTTTATTTTCTGGTTTTGTCAATATTTTTGTTCTTTCTATATATTTTTTGTTTGGATATAAAATTAGTGTGTTAGTGAACTCCAAGTGAGACTATTTGGGAAAGAAGAAACAGTTAATCAGCTATTTCATAACCGCATTTTCCTTGTTACGGCTATACAGAGCGCTTCTTCATCTTGCAAGTACATGAACGCAGCCGATTTAAAACTACTGTGACTGGTATTATTTTTTGAAAACTATTTCAAAATGGATAAGCCTGATTAATGGATGTTGAGGAAAAAAATAGAATATTATGTTTTATATACAAAAATCAAGTTAGGGAAAAACCATCAAGATATATTTTGGAATATTTTGGGAAATTCTAAGCGTTTCTGCGTGTAAAGTATTAAGAGTGTGCCAACGACAACTGGACATAAAGATAGAAAAAGCATTATTGAGAATCTTATCAAACTAGAATGCAGACAGTGTTGGACTTTTTAAAAATTTATAAATTTTGAATCTAAAAATAAATTTTTATATCTAAAATTTTTAAAAACAGTGTTTCATTTACTGACCACCAATGAATAGGATTAAATGTGTGCATAAGGCAAAGTGATAAACATGTTTTATTCCTTTAGTTTTGCTGAAGTGAATTAAGACCAGGAAACAGTTGGCTATTTGATGGAGTGATGCCCTTTACTTTAGTATATTTCTTGTTTAATTGTTGATAACCTCACACTTGTTTTCATAAACAGCCTGATTTTTCATGTGATTAATAAGCTTTTTATGGGATCACTGTTCCTTTAGGAGTACTGGTCAGTAATTTTAATTGTTATGAGAGTTCAGGTATCTGGCTGAAGTGAGGCATTTTTAAATTCTCTGTGATTAGTTGTGTAATAACCAGATACTTGGAACACTGTGACAACACATATATATTATACAAACAATAAAACACCCTGTATTCACGGTTTCATGATTCGTGGATTTCTCTCTGTGGAATGTATACACATTCGTGGAAAATTTGCCCATTCGTGGTATTTTTTCACTGAGAAAAATTCATTAATTACTAATTACTGTATTTTCATATCATTTTCATGACTAAATTCACTTTTTGTGATAAACTATTCAAATAATCAGGTGTAAACATTTTTAGAGGGGTGGTTTGTGTTTGAACTATCAAAATAGGCAGTTCTAAGTGTTTTTAGAGGGGTTTCAAGTATTCGCAGATTTTAACCATTCGCGGGGGGTGTGGTAAGCATCCCCTGCGAATACGGGGGTTTACTGTATATACGTGTTTGATAAAAGTTTAGTTTTATTAATATATTAGGATAAAATGAAATATGAGTGATGAAATATTTTGCATTTGAGAGAGAGAGAGAGAGAGAGAGAGAGAGAGAGAGAGAGAGAGAGAGAGAGAGAGAGAGAGAGAGAGAGAGAGAGACTGGATTCTGACTCCTACGTGAAGTGTGTAGGTCCGTTGAAGTTTGCACGTGTCCCAGTCCCACCTTCTCACTCCTAACACTCAGCTGTTGCATAATAATACACATGTGTTTCAATGGCATCCTCTGTTGTTCACTGCAATTAAATTTCTAAGATGGAAAACTGGTTGAAATACCACACCTATGTCCTGGCAGTAAAGTGATATATAAAATACATCTACTGACTCTACTAAGTAGTGAGCATGTTGAACAGACAGGTGAAGCTAGTGATGTAAAAATCCCTGCACGAACCACATAATTTCACGGTGACACAAGATTCAAGAGCTAAATCAGGGTACTGTAATGGATATCCAAAGAATGCTGAAAATTTCATGATAGTTACATAAAATTTAGTTTCATGTCAGTTGGAGATGAAAATGCTCCTGACAGACAATGTTGAATTATAACGTTTGGCTAATAGCAGTGTGAATCCTGCAAATTGGTGAGGGTACCTTGAATCCAAGTACCCACACTGTTGGCAAACACACTGACTATTTGATCAGGTTATGAGGGAGTCATATTGCTTCCATCAAGGCATGTGCTTACTTCAAGACATCAGAAATGCACTGCAGATGCAGCACCTGACAAGCGTCTGCACAACAAACACAGTTCCAGATTTTGATGGCCTCTGTTCACAGAAACAAGCTCACCCATCACATTCAATAAGTCCAGAATTTTGATGCTGAGTGCATACTAAACTGCACTTTTATATACTGTAATTGGATATGTGTTTGTGTATGTAGAGGGGGGGAGGGATTTGCACCTATATTGGGTGAGGGAGTTGTAAGGGGTTCAGCCGAATACCAGCAAAAGCAAAGGGGTTCCATTAGTTGGAAAGGTCAGAGCCACTGCTTTAAGTTTGGTTTTTTGTAGTAGACTATTGTATATTGTCTTTCACAAAGTGGGAGAGTGGAAATTACAGTACTGTACATGAAATCCGGAACAACTTTATAAAATACATACTTACTTAAAATCTGCATTTACAGTATTGTTTAAAAAAACTAGGCTACATGCTAATAAACTGTAAAAACAAGGAATAAAGCCTGCACTCATGTGGTGCACCTGCACAATTTTTTTTTTCATTTAGCTCAAATGCTGTACAGGAAACCTACTGGTAGACCCAGCAGGCCACATGCAGAATAGCGAGACACTAGTAGGCATCCGATTTGGTTAGGCTATACGGTCTATTCTCTCTGAAAAAGGGTTCCAGTAAGTCTCTTGACCTACTATGCAATACTCAACTTGAGTTAGATCATCTAGGCTGTCCATTTGTTACAAAAGATTAGGGCTGCATGAGGTGCAGAGCTTTATTCCCTCCCTTTTTTGACGTATTTAGCTTCTGTAAGTCTTCGGTCTTAGGCTACATACTAAAATGAAACTGAAACACAAGGGAATAAGGTTCTGCACTACATAGTGTGCCTGCAACAATTTTTTTCATTTGCCTGATCGTTGTACAGGAAAGATACTGGTAGGCCTAGCAGGCCACATGCAGTGTAATGAGACACTAGTAGGCATCTGATTTGGTCAGGCTATACGGTCTATTCCCTCTGAAATGCCCACTACGCTTCCAGTAACACTCACCCCTACTATGCAATCCCTCCAATTTCAATAAGTTTAACCTAGCTAAAACCTACATTCTAGTAATATTCAATCATGTACCTTCATTTTCCAACAAACTGGTGTCTCTAGTACAATATTTCAATTTATGTGTATTTTAAAAATTTTTTTCCTTACGTCCGCTGTAACTCGCCTAACATCTCAGAAATTCTTTCGCCACTTTGTTTGCACTGTTTTATTTTAGTCGTTACATAAAGTTATATGGAAATGTGCACAATTTCATGTAGAATACAACAAAAAATAACTCATGGTTGTAGCTTTTATCAGGTTTGAAATATTTTCTTATAAATCACGATAAATAAAAAAATTCTACTTTCGGTCAAATTTAACTCGACCGAAATGGTAAAAAACTGCAATTGTAAGCTAAAAACACTTACAGTCTAGCAATATTCAATCAATTACCTTCATTTTGCAACAAACGGGAAGTCTCTAGCACAATATTTCGATTTATGGTGAATTTTTGAAAAACTTTTTACGTCTGCTATACGTAATTCATGCATCATTTTGTGATAATATTTTCTGTGTTGCTTTGATCGTTTTACAATTTGTTATATACAAAAATCATTGCACTATAGTACAATACAAAGAAAAAATAAATCGTTAGCTTTAACCGTTTTGCTCACAGCGATTTGTACAATATATGAAATTTTTCGCACTCATATTTCAATATTTATATATGATGATATTTTTTTCATTTCTGATGGTTGCATACTAACTCAGACAATGACAAAAAAAGGAGCCAAAATGAACTCTTAACTTAAAAACTGTTGCAGATTTTTTAAAAACTTTTTTCTGCTTTGGCGCTAACTCCCCAGTTTCGCATACGACAGACACTTTGTAAAATAGAGGCTAGGCATTAGAGGGTTATATATATATATATACATATATATATATATATATATATATATATATATATATATATATATATATATATATATATATATATATATATATATATATATATATATATATATGTATATATATATATGTATATACAGGCAGTCCCTGGTTTACGACGGTTCCAAGCATGACGTCTTGAGGTTACGACGTTTTTCAAATATATTCATCAGAAATTATTTCTGGCTTACTTAATGATGTTCCGGGGTTACGACACACAGACAATGATCCGACGGAAGAAATATGGCCCCAAACGGCAGAATAATCATAATTTGAAGGTTTTTTGATGTAAAACTCACTACAATGTACGATGTCGCCAATGTAAATTCCAGAGCATTAAAGTAAGGTTTTCTTATGATTTTTGACGATTTTCGACGATTTTCCGCCATTTACGATTTTCGGGTTACGACGCTACGCAAGAACGAACTCCCCGCCGTAAAACCGGGATCGCTCTGTATATATATATATATATATATATATATATATATACATATATATAGTTGTTATATATAGTTATATTGATGGTATTGTCTGGGGTCAGTACATATTTCATGATTTTGGATATATTTACTGTTCTAGTTACTATGTGTTCTGTGTAATGATGATAACTGTTAAAATATTGCATGTAGTGTATCAAACAGATCTCGAGAGTTAGCGGATAACAGCACTTCTTAACAGTTTAATAGTAATGTAAGAGGTCAGTAACACGTGTACCAGCCTTCTACGCACACTTCTGTTTTTCTTCAATTGTCACAGTAAAGATATCGCAGCTTCATCGCGAGAGTAATGACAAGCACTAGCTCATTGTTGTAGTCCCAGAGAGAGAGAGAGAGAAGATAGAGAGAGAGAGAGAGTAATATGAGAGAGAGAGAGAGAGAGAGAGATGATTGCCAGCCAGCAACATGATAGCTCGAGTTGTGTCTGCTGCCTTTGTGTTCAATTGCCTGTCTCTAGATATGAGAGTTGAGTGTAAGGGCTCAGGAGGTAAGCTGGGTGTGATGATGTTGGTATGAGCAGTGATACAAGTGCAGAAGAGAGAGGAGCTGAGCAGTGGCATGTGGTTTGTGCACATCTACGGTCGTCAATACATAGCCAGGTGAGGTTAGCCAGATGGGCGCGGTACCGTAGCGGGCTTTTAGGGTCGAGTTGCTGGTTGGTGTAGACACGCACTTCGTGAGGCGAATGAGTATTTAGACCGTGAGAAGAAAGAGCTGAAGGAATGCGGCGCAGCGAATGCATGAGGATGAATAGAGCCTGTTTGTATTTAGTATTTAGTGTGCGTGAGAGCAGAGAGAGAAAGAGTATAGAGAGAGCAGTACCACAAAAATAGTGAGGCCGTTGTTGGCAGGATGCTAGTTCGAGCATTGTGCCAGCCTGTCTGGTGCAATGAGGAGTTTTTTGTTTGAGTCTGCTTCATAAGGCGTATTGATTGGTGCATGATACCCAACGACATAATAGGTAAGGCAATTCTCGATATTGTTTACTTGTAGTTTCATGACGTATATAAATACGGTGTGATAAATTTCGGGTCAGCAGCTGTGTGTTCCAAACATTAAATATGGTGAGGTCATTGTTATGCAGTACATTTTCTCGCCACGACGGTAACAGTAGTTTAGCATTCGCAAGATTTATACCTTCTTCGATTCAATGGTTTACGTCACCGGAAGTCGCTGAATAAGCTGTCAGAGCACACGATTCAATTATTTCACTTCATGTCTTCGGCGAGCCACCAACGGAGATACGAGGTAAAGCGTGAACGCCAGCGACATTGTAGTTTCATGATTGCATATAACACGGTGTGATAAAACATAACAAGAGCCAGCCTCCAAACGTACACGAATTAAAACATGGCGAGGTGGGTGTCATTGTCGCTAGTAATATTTCTCGCCACGACGGTAAATATACATATCTCGGCAAGAGACTGCGTTCTTTCTGAGCGGCTCACTGTTTACGCCACTGAGTCGCGAAGCTGTCTGGTTGTCCATCGAAGTCTCCACTCATTTGTCACTTCATGTCTTCTTTCAAGCATACCTCCTTCAAAGGAGATAATGGTAGCGTGAATTCTCGATATTGCTAATACTTGTAGTTTATGATTGCATATAACACAGGTGATAAAATTTCATATATATATATATATATACATATATTATTATTATATATATACACATACATATATATATATATATATATACATATATATATATACATACATATATATATATATATATATATATATATAAAAATATATATTTAGTCGTTAAAGTCATCGACAACAAAAGAAGAAGTTGACTTTTCTGAACTATTTAAGAATCTCAGCTCAGTTGTGTCGAATCGAAATAGCAATACTTTACTTTGACGCTTATTAAAAGTTTTGTTTCGAGAACATATTATATTATATAAATATATATATATATATATATATATATAGCATATATTATATAAGATATATAGTTATTATATATATATATATATATATACATATATATACATATATATATATATATATATATATGTATATATATATATATATATATATATACATATATATATATATATATATATATATAGTATACATATATAGCATATATATATATATATATATATATATTTACATATATATATATATATATATATATATATATACATTATTATATATTCTCGAAACAAAAATGAACTAAACTTCAAAGTGGATGACTGTCATTCTCGCCCTGGAGTGTCTGACTTTTAACGAATGAAATTACCGAGGGAAAGAGTTGTTAAATAATTGCAAACATTCAAGATTCTCCTTTCTTTGTTGTGGAGTCACTTGACGATATTTTGTTTGAGCTTGTGCTCAGTGAACTGGCATATTTATAGCAGATTATAACGTATGGTGCTGTTTCATTCTGAATTTCTGTTTGTGGGCCAGCATGTTTTAGTGACACTCGTCCATCAATCTCACTGTTACACCATTATCTTTTTCTGCAAAGAAAATATGTTAAGATAATGCCAGCTTATCCTTTTCGTCTTTATCTCGAGGGTATTGTCAAAGTCATACTGCAGTATAATAAATGCAGCCCACCCTCGGAAGCTTTAACATATATCCAGCATATATATATATAGTTAATATCACACATACACAATACACACATATATATATACATATATATATATACATATACATATATATATATTACTCATTACTTGCAAAGTGTGTAATAAATATCGAGTAAATATAACTTAAAAGCCAGAAATGCATACTTTTTAAAGCATGTTTAAATTCCATTCAATAAGCATCGACAGTCTTAAAACTCAAATAATGTTTAATATTTGGCAAGTACAAACACAGTACTGGAAGGTCAAGAGCAATATGAAAATTTGAAGGAAGAAATGTTTGTGTGTTCGACAGTCATGACATGATGTCGTTGATAAGATTACCCCTGAAGTTCTTCGTTGATTCGACAGCAACAAGAACACTTCCGATACGACATTGCATTTCTGACACATGAGCCCCAGACGATGTAGTTTTACAAAATTCTTGAGTCAAGCTCGAAGAAGATTTCTGGGTGTTTTCACGTTTCATTGTCACCTTTTTCAAGTTAAATATAATGATACACAAAAAGTTATTTAGGGGTGTTGCTCGATAATGTAGTGTCAATTAGAACAGTTCATTGTTCTTCCTGCTCCCAATAACCTCTTCTCGCCATTCGCCGATTGCTTCCGTTTGTTTTCTATGCTACCATTATCATTGTGTTCTATCAATGTTAAAGCTTCTCGATATATTGGGGTATCAGGTCAAAAAGAAATGACTTCATTAAGCTATAACAACAAATTAATCTCTTGATCATATCTCGATTATGCCATTCAACAAGGGAATAATCTGACGAAAGCTTCTCTTTTCCTTGCTCATCAGGTATGATGAAGACAAACTCCTTCTTTCAACACTGGCCTGACTAAATGAACATGTGACCTTTGGCAGAATTACGCGACTGTAATGGCTGGTCTCAAATAAAACAATGGTTGCAGCAATATGTGCCCTAGATTGGGCATTATTTCATTGAAAAGTTGCACACGGCAAGAAAACAGAGGTATTTTTCGAAATATTGTTGCTCTAATTATTGCATATCGTCATGCGCTTATTTTGTTTGTCTTCAAACAAAGTTGTACTGTGTTAAAACACAGAGATACTGTGACTTTCATGGTTTTCAATCAGTCTCTACCGGGCTTGACTGCGCTCAGTTTCAAATTCGAAAATAGTGGTGTATGTACACATCAACATGAATCACGTATACTGAACACACTGAGCCTGGCTCATTGTAAAAAGTTCGAGTTTATGATGAGTGGACAATTATCACGGATAAAGACACTCGAACACTTGAAATGCCAGCTGGCGTTTTTTGATTTTGTTGCATATATCGCAAAGAAGTCAAGGTGTTATTTATATGATAACATTGTGTTGAATTTCACAATTTGCAATATTGAAACGAAGAAAATGTCGAAATTACCGGGTTGCAATAGCGCAGCTGCGCGCGAGAGAGAGAGAGAAGGTAGAATCTGTCCAGAAAGACCCGCTCATAAATCCTCGAGTACAACAAGTAATGGAGACTGTGGTTTCGAGTGTGTCGTGGCATTGTACACTGAAAGAAGAGCTTAGTCTTTGTTAAGTAGCAAAGTTTCCTGAGCCTTGCAGGCAATGAAAGAAAAAGGATACTTATGAACGCATCAACAACACTTTACGAATTTCACTCGTTTCAGACTGAAGGCATTATTGGGAGTGAAAGGTTAATGAACAGTGTTTTGTTCCAGCGCTGTTTGTGTCCATTCCAAATGATTATACCGACGTTTGCAATTTGTTGCAAATAGTATTAAGATATTTCTGTATCGTACAAATTAATAATTACCAACACAGCGCCATACCTTATTTCACTTATCGCACAAAGACCAGCAGTTTCATCAATAAAATCTGCGAAAGAGCAGCGATTTACTCATCCGCTGGTGTCGAATGGAACCTGCTTGGGTCACGCTTTCAAACATGTTGTTAGTCATCATGAAAATGCGCCAAAGATTCTTTGCTCACCGATTTTCGTAAAAGCTTATAATTGGCGTCATCGAAAATAGACCATCTTCTGCGGTCTCATATACAGTTAAGGAGAGCTGCGGCCCACTTTTCTGAGGCCGTGGTGCTGTGTGCCGTTGCAGTAGCCAGAAAGCAAGGCTCGCAATCTCACCTTAAATAAAATAAAAATCATTGAGTTTCAGGCTGCATTTGCATGTTTGATGACTGAGAAGCTGGTGATCACCCCAAATTTGCAGCCCTCTAGTTCAATAGTTTGCATTTGAGAGGACAGAAAGATACGAGAGAGTCGGCACAATAGTTTTCTTTCGGAAATTAAAAATGCGGCCAAGACGAAATATTATCGTACCTGGAGTCATCAAAGCCCGAGTTAGCAGTGTTATACCACTATTCTCCAAAAGAGCACACGCAAAAGGAGTACCGATTTCCAGTACCCTTCAGAATTTTCAAAATGAAGAGTATATATATATATATATATATATATATATATATATAGTATATATTACGAGAATCAATTATATGGCCTTCACAACAGTTAATATTACCTCTGTATTCAGTTGAAACGACTATTGTGTTATGTGTGTGTATATATATATACGCATATATACATATATGTGTGTGTGTGTTTATAGAATTACGAAAATATGGAACGATGAATATATAAATAAAGATAACTAATGAAAAGGAACGGGAGTCACTGGAGTAGCTGCGAGGCCTCGACACCAGTCCTTTACTTTCAGAGACCTGAAGGAATTCTGCAGGTTTACAAAAGCTTCCTCATATAAAAAGACAGAAGCGATTGCAAGATGCGAGCCTGGAATGAGCCACCGAAGAATATCGATCAAATACAATAGTTTTACAAAGGATTAAGATCGGTTCGTTCAGGAGCAGACGTCACAAAAGATTAGTACAGGTTCGTGATCGACCACCTACTTATAATAATAGTTCTTCTCTTTTTTAACACACATAGAAAAGATGAACATTTTACAAAAAAAAATATATTAAACATAGCGATATGTTGAAAAATATATCAGTAGTTACCAAAATTAAAAGTCGTGATTTTGTGTCACGAACATTTTTTCAATACAGTTGCTGATGCCAGTGGTTAAGATTAACCATAATCCGAAAGTGCTGATAATAGCCGACTCAATAGATATTTCTGAGAGAACGATTCGGCATCAATGAACTTTCAGCGTTCAATTTATTCCCGTGAGAGTTTTCACTAAATGAATGAATAGTAGCATTGAGGCGTTGTGTAGCTTTTGACTGAATAGCTATGTTGCTTAATACGTAACATCCACTGTTAGATTGGCCAATAATGAGGGGCAATTCAAACATGGAATTAGCAGATATGTTGTTACTTAGGGGGCTATTTTTTTATTAACATTCTTTTGAGTGCTATTGTAAGAAAAACGAGGTTTACCTTAAAATGTTTAAACAATGATTTTGTTTTCAAACCACTAAAATAAGGCAAGCAAGAATGTTCTTAGGGTTTCTTTCTTCATGTTACTAATTATAAAACTTTTGTGGGCTTTGTTATAACAAATATCTAGTATATGTGAAGGATAATACAAACTGTCCCTATTTTTCTTATGTATTCAATTCTCTTTATCCAAATACTGGGACTGACACGCGCGCTCGTAAAACAAAGAGGAAAAATTTATATTGATGTTGAGGTGATGGCCTCGAATAAAATGGACAGGTTGTTGTTGGTTGGTTTTGTAAATACTGAATTTAACTTGAAATGGTTCTCTATGTATTAAAACATCTAAGAAAGGGAGGCAATTGTCTTTTTCTAATTCTAACGTAAACTTAATGGATGGTACCTGGTTATTCAAATTACAGAGTAAATCATTTACATTAATACCAGCAGGCAAAACAGCTAAAATATCGTCAACATATCTATACCACTTTAAAGGAGTATAGATGATATTAGGTATATATTTCAAACTTGTACATGGAATTCTTTGAAAAACGATATATACCTAATATCACATCTTCCATCTTTTAGGAAGAAGCATGTTTGTCCTTGTCTTTTGTATCTGGAAGAAAAACAGTGGTGAGCAGGCACGATTTCTCTTACGAGACAACCTGTCTGCTCACCACTGACTTTAGTATGAAAGACACGACCCTGCTGTGTGTTTTTGAGAATAGGCAGCCCCTGTTGCATTTTCTAGCCTTGTTTCCAAACCTCCAGTGGAAAAGCATATATTCTGGAGGTTCTTATTTTCCGTTTAGCATCCCTTGTAGTCCCGTCTGGGGAGTAAGGTCTGTATATGGGGTGGCTAATGGTCTGGTTCGGCTGTCTGATTCTATGTCTGAACTCTGCTCGGTCCGACATGGTGCCGCTACTGCTGCTGCTGGCTGTGAGGGGTCTTCTGCTTTGTGGGCCATATAAGTCTCATCGACCATTACCAGGAACCCTTCTAAGGGAGTGATAGAGGCTTTCGGCGTGGCTGCTACTGTCTGGTGGGGTAGTTTTAGAGTACCACTGTCCAAGGTTGACTCAGGATGGTCGCCCTTGGCGGGCAGTGATGAGCCGCCACAGTTGCCGTATGTGAGGCTTATCTTCTTACCGGGGCCCTACTACGGTTGAGGAACTTCTGGCTTTCTGCAAGTGGTATGCTGAAGGATTACTTCAGCTGTCCTTCAGTATGTTGTAGATGGGGGGATCTGTTCTTCGAATTATCTCTGTTATTCGTTGAAGACGTTGTCAGACAGGACTTGAGGATGAGATCGCCGCATCATCGAGGCATTTGCAGAAATCGCTTTCAGCCTTTCAGTGGTGGAGCAGCAGGCGGGCGGCCGGCAGCCTGCCGATGGTGCTAGTCATTGCTGGTGGCTGTCAGACACTTGGCACCGGTCGTGAGCGAGGCAATAAGACACTGAGGTTCACGCCATTACCTTATGCACAAAACTTTGTCGGCCAGCTCGCAATCCGAGCCGCATCAGGCTGATTAATTGCGCACTCGTGTTTCTTCTCGCGACACAGATTTACATAGTTTGAGCTGATACAACACATTTGACTTGCAGTTATACTTTCAACGTGAAAGTTGGCATAGCAATATGCAGAATGCATTTAACACTGAAAAGTTTACGGGAGATAGCCTGCATAAAGAATGCAGCAGAATTTGCTCTTCCGATCTACGATTTTCTCCCAGGCCACATCTGGAGACAGCAGTTTTGATCGTAGTCCACATGCGGCACAGAGGGCATATGCTTCCATAAACGGTTCACCAGAGTAAAAGGTAAGAATCGTATCAGCTTCAACACCCAGCTCAGCCCTTGAAACATACCCAGACGCAAAGCAGTCATCCTCTCCAGCAGCTCCTGCCTGTGCCAGAGAAGAGCCACGCCTGTGACAGAGAAAGCAGTCCCTTCCGCCCGTGATGCAGGAGCAGCAGCTCGGCCAGACAAGAGACAGTCGGCTCCTCTGCCCGGTGAAAAGAAGAAGCAAAGTCGGCTCCTTCCATGACTAGAGAAGCAGCCTGCTTTCTGCTCAGACAAAGGAGCAGTTGTTGGTTCTTTCACCGTGACGAGAGTAACATCCCTCTCACAGACAAAAGAAAGCAGTCACTCTACTCACCAGTAGGAGAGAATATCGACACTTCTGCCCGTGACGAGAGAAGCAGTTGGTCTTCTTCAGACGAGGAGTAGCCAGTTGGTCTTCCTACCTGTGATGACAGTTGGCCTTCCGCAGGAGGAGAACAGCTTCTGCCTGCACAGGGCAGCAGTCAGCCTCGCACTCCGTGACCTGGGAGCAGCTGGAAGCCTGCCCTTCCTGCCGTGACAAGTGAGAACATCAGCCAGGACTGGGAGAAGCAGTCGGTTCTTTCAGCTCAGATGAGGAGAAAGAGCCAGCCTGTGATGAGAGTAGTTAGTTGCCTCTTCCCTGCATGTGACGAGAGCAGTCAGCTCCTGAGTAGTCAGCCTTTGCACCCTCATCTGCACAAACCAGATCGAGAAACAACATTTGTTATCCTCCATCTTGATTGTCAGCTATTTATTATCTGTTTGATCATGTTAGTTTATCTTCTTCAGCTGAATTTGTGCTACAAAGAATCACTATTCACTAGTTACGCAGCTTGAATGACTACTCTTCACTAAAATTCTCTACTTATAATGCTTTGAGTTTATTCTTGTTTGTAAACATGTTGATGAGCTGAGTGTAGCAACATCATTTCTTTGCTTGTAGATAAGTAATGTAAGTCGTATGTCTCCTGTGAGCTGTATTCACTCATACTACTGGGCTGGTGTGTCAAACTTATTTGTTTAGTGACGAAAGAATGTAACATACTTGACCGTAACATGCTGGAGCAGAAGCTATTCGTAGCTTAAAGACGAAATTTTCTGGAAAGTTGAACATCAGAACAACTTTAGTTCATCTCTGTTAGCCCACAAAACGACAGCTCACATGAACAATACAGTTTACTCAATAAAGATAATGTTTAATATCTTTCAATAGCAAGGTCAAGACAGTTACCAGATTGGTGCTTCCGAGCAGGCTTGTGAACAATCGCCATTTCAGCAGCAACAGTCATCTGTTCATTTATAGCCGCAAGACAAAGTGTTATCATACCTTCCACAGACTTAATCATTTATGCCATGACATCCTTCACCATTTTAAAGTGAAACCCTCTCGGCATTATTTACGTACCCCGATTACGCTGAGTAAATTCTAAACAGTTCTATCACGTGTAACAATAACAAGTCCCATTAACAAAGAGACATAAAATAACAGCAGCGAGGTCCAAGCACTTTACCTTCATAGCAGCTCATGGTCAACATTTCGCGACGATTTCTGCAGACCGTGCTCCAATATCGTTAACAACAAAATAAGCATAGCAACATTTAAACTTAACGAAAACAATAATAGTATAAATGTAAAATAGCATAAAAGCGTATGCTCATAGCGACAATATTGTCGCCGGAATGGAATCGTCGTGATGAGTCATTCCAGCAAGGATAACACGTTCGCAGATTAGCCAGTCACCGAGAGTTGAATATAGTGGTGTTTGAAAATAGTTAGTGTTATTAAAGAAAAGAGAAAATGAAAGCGTGTTCCTTTCTGTCAGCATGTTTAACACTGTTTGAAAGATTAAAGCAGGAACTGAAAGATGTCAGCGGATTGTTTAACACCACTTCTCCGTTATTTGTTCTTTAGGCACAGACGACCAACGCAGTAACAGACTGACACCAACGTAATCTACGGAGATCAATTCACACAACATTCATTCGACCAGAGCAGGTAGAAGTTAGAGAGTATGAAAGCCAGTATCACACGCTCCGGCACAGTGAGAAAGATGCCTAATATTTCACAATGAGACACCAGTAGCTGAAATATTGCGCCATCATCGTGAAAGAGCTTGCGAGGTAGCTGTAAATGTGCCTGAAATAGAAAACATACAAGAAGTAAATGGTTTTCAGAGCAAACCGAAACCCGTAGCTTGATAAGGCAGGTCGTGCCCACCATTCGCAAAGAATTGCACCCAAAATTACTCGCCTCCACAAAAGAGCAACGAAAGTCACAGTCGAAGAAACAAATCTGGTCAACAGCCTGCGGTAATCAAGGTCTTTTAGAGAGGAGTGCTTTCATTATCACAAAGACATCTTCATACAGATGAGACAGTGTCCCAGCCACTGGTATATCGAGACTCCATCATAGAAGAATTTCAATACGCACGACTATGATAAAAATCCGTTGCGACAAGAATCGTTTAAGTCGCTTAGAATATTACTGCGGTCGGTCAATTGTTTGTTTCGAACAGTTATAATAAACCGATGTGCTCCATACAGTGAGACCCACTTCAAACAGACTTCAGCACTGGCTCATTTCCGTCACTTTTCATAAATGCACTTCGGGAAGTTGGGATTTTAGCACAGATTTGGGTTGTTTCAGCTGCGGAGCGCACCAGTACAATTCAGATAAGCTTCACTTGGGAACAGAGTTCGTTCAGCCTGTTCATTTAGTTGCAACAGAAGCGAAAAAACTTAGTTAAGAGGCCAGTCAGATCTGTGCAAAACGCATGATATATTTACGCAGTTTCAATTAAAGCCTTAAATAAAAACTATATAAATGGATTGTCGTATTAGCATGCGTGTCAAACAAGACTTTACCAGAGAAACTCTTTTTAAGTTTAAAATTGTACTCCGGAATCAGCATAAAGTCGTGTCATTAACATGAACCGATAAGTCACCGTTCACACAAGGTAACAGTCTCACTTGAAAATGCATAGAAGTGTTCCTGTGTCTTAAAATTGAAGGAACCATGTTGCCTGCTTTCTCCCTCGCAGGCTACCGCCCTGTATAGCAACAGATTCGAGAACAGCTTGACGCGTAACACGGGGCGGGAACAAACACCCATGACTGAAATAGAGGTTCATTCCAAAGCCCACACATCACAAGGAGCTACATGCTCGACGTTGTCAGGTCGATAGGTGGGATTGTCCTTCATTAAAGTTGAATGTCTGTTTCAGGTTGGTACTTAGTTTTCGACACCGCCATAGTTTTTCAAACACACTTGGTAACGTGATAATGTGATGTGTTCGCGCAGTTGCGGATACGATGATTGTTTAAAGGTTATTGTTATTGGGGCAAAAATCATGCCTGTTTTATTTTCTTTTCTTCTGTAATCCTTCTTCTTAACATTGTTATTTGTGTATCGTAAGTAATATACAGCATATATATATATATATATATACATATGTTACATACATATACATATATATATATTTATATGTGTCTATGCAGGTGGTGCCTCTTAAGACTCACATTTATTACTTATACTTATAATATTCTTTGCAAGAGCACCAGACATATAAAACACAATTAAAAGGAGGCATAAGGAATGAGCAAAGTGAATGATTACAAAAATAGTATATTCCATAACACACAAGATCAAAGGAAAATTAACTGAAACATGTTAATTGCTGCCTCGGCGGGGAAGCTAACACGATCGCGAGCAATTTCGCTACGATCGTTCTTCTCGAAATGAAGAACCAGTCACAGCCTGCCAACTTGGGGAACGAACACGGGTGTGACGAGGGCGTCAAGAATCGACTCTGTGACTCGTGGCGCGATGCGCGAACATGCGTCGACGAACCAAATAGCTCAGGAATACCGTTGGTGGTGTCTGAGAAACTATAAACGCACAGGGCGAACATAACGCATTTACAACCATTCTGCTACCAGTCAGGCGACGTCGGCAACCACGGGCAATCTTCCGTTCACGCAGTGCGCATCTATCAGTAAGGTCTCACCAAAGCAGCCGCGAGGTTGGGCGGAAAGGGCGCTCAGAGATGAATCTGTTACAAAGTTGAGCGCCAGACTTGCAAATCTCACTGTACGGATGCGCTTAGTGCAGCAGACAGCCACGCGGCTCGGTAGGTTCGCACTTGCACTTTCGTTGAAACTGTCGCATCATGTGCGAGAGTCAGTTTCTCCCGCCCGACTCATTGCTTCCGACGGCAGGGGGCGATGTCCCGACCAGGTCACGCTTCTGTACCAAAACAGTGTCCATGCAAGCCAAAGTTACGCCCAGGTACCAGGTTGAGCGTCTCTAAACTTACCGGTTGAAACCACCTCGAACCGTGACCGTTCAAACAGAGGCTCATTCATCGGCTGTTGTGCAGAGAAATACGGCTGCCATAGCGCATTTTGGTGCCACTACAGTTTCTAAGATGACATTCTTCAAAGCCGGCGCTTAACAAACATAACAGCAAAAATGAGCCGTAAGAAACATTCGACTTTTATTTCGTTTGTTACAACTGGCTTCAGCTTTATTTGTCTTCGTTGCTCGATCATCAACAAAGGCAGATGTAATTTAGAATGATACACAAAGGTGCCTTACTTGTAATTAATATTGCCGAAACATTTACAGCAGCCGATATCTTCACCATTTACCGCTATTTACTGGGATCAAGGCTACCAAAGAAAATAAACAAAGAACAATTTCAAAAGTCACAAAACAAAAAAATTAAACATATGATGTGAAAAACAAATGTAACGGTCCGTTCATCCTGAATTGCGATGCATGCGATTGTTGTGCCTGAAAGTCGGTATAAGTGGTAATATACCGTTGGTTTTAATGATATCTCTTTGGCTAGAAATCAATAACAAAATTAATTCTGTCGGTGGGATTAATACCAGCCAACCGACAGGCGATTCGGTCTGGTCTCAACAACGCCAAATTTTTACATCGTTGTTAACAACCGGCAGTTATTAAGCCACCACCGAAAGTAGCGAATGGTGAGGATAAATAAATGGTGGGGGACGATACTATCGTGTCAACTCATCAAAATAAAATAAACGAAGAACATGACTTTCAGCCGAGGTGGGACACGCCGCTGCACAAAGGATAACGTTAAAATTCGCATGGCATGACTGAGAGCGTTACAGAATAGAAAAAGATTAAATGAAAGAGCAACATTATACGTAAGAAAAAACGAAAGGACAACAGAGCGAGTGTATTTATTGCTTCATTTCATTACCTGTCGCCTCGTCGCCAAGCCAGACGGTCAGAACTACTCAGCTCACGGCCGGAAAGTACCAGGGCGCTTCTTCCTTCAGGAAGAGCGACATGCTCACAGCCTTAAAGCCGCGACGTATGCAAAGGGCCACTCTCTCATTCTGTCTCACTGCCGTTCAATGATACACGATGCAGTGAGATATCCATATACAATGTCGCTTCGTGGTAATAAGGAAAGTGTAAAGGAAGGAGTCGATAGAGAAGGATGGGGACAGAAATTCCAAAGCGCGAGCGAAGGCCTCGACATCTCGTTCTGATTTGCAGCACCAAAAAGATCACAGTCTGCCAGCAGGCCAGAGAGCCGACACTGGTTCGGCCGCCGGCCGACCTTCTCTGGCCGGGGAACAGGTTCGGAAAATGAAAGGCAGCGGCCGCCACTCGTCAGCCGCCGGAACAACCGACACAGGAATTTCGTTCACCGTGACATACACCGGCAGTTCGCAAAAAAGTCATCAAAGCTCAGGAAGGCCAAGCAGAACAGACCGGCGAAGTAGTCTGCGGCGGCTTAGCAGGACATAGCTGAGGCTGCGGTCGACCAGCACCAGCACACGCCGATTGTAACCGCGCCTTGAGCTCCGCTGTCATGGTCCGCTCAGCCGACACCGGCGCGGTTGCGTCGCGCGGCAGGGGTGCCGTCTCGGCGGGATCAGGCATGCTCACCGACAGTACTGGCGCTGGTAGCGCGGGTAGCGGTTCGCTCAACGCGACTACACTGCTCAGCGCCTGCGAGGATAGTCGAGACGAGCGAGATTCGGCCGAGGCTCGGCACTGCCGCCATGCCAAGTACCGACCGAGTTTCGAGGACAGTGGCCTCTGAACTCCAGGTCGTTGCGCGCCTGAAGGAGGGGCGCCCGCCCGAGATCACAGCCCTCCCCAAGGCCACGGCAATAAGTGACAGTTGACCGCAGAGATCATTTTAAAAATGGCTAAAGCCCTTCACTGCATCGCTGCATCGCCCACAGCCCACAAACCGTCTTTCCATGAGGCCGGAAGTCGTCAAATGCTCTGACCCGGCGCGTTACACCGAGGCACACATATGCACCGGCGGTCGGCGATCAGGATTCACGCCAGGGCGACGGCAGACAGCCGACCACAGCTTGTGAAGGTCTGAGGAAGAGCGGCCAGCAATGGTCGCGCAAGCGTTTGGCCGAAATCTTCACGACTGCCTGCTAAGAGGGCGTAGGCTTATTCTATTAGTGGGCTGTCTGTATACTCTGCGGTTACTTCGGGCATTGTTCTTTGTCTTCATAGAACTCAAGACACAACAGGTTTCGTGATTATTTTTTCGGCGAGGGGCACCAGTGAAAGGCGGTGAGTACTCAGACTGAGGGCTTCCGGGGGTGATGAGTATCCAGGAAAGTCACGATGACAGCATTTCACCACGTCATAGTTTCTTTCAGATGCAGCGTGGTAAAGGCGCCGAGGTAGAGTAGAGGCGCGCCGCCCACAAAATTGCTGTACCACGACCGGCCTCCGAGCAAGCATCGGAGACGAGTCGCCCAGGTTCGATATTTCGTTTCGCCAATGTTTCTCCAGTTACTGCAGCCTGAGATATTCGGCGGATGACAATTCTTCTGCTCTTCCAGCGGGAGAGTTGTAGTACAGTTTCTCCAGAATCAGCTCAACAGGAGAGCTGGCTACCAGGGGCAGGCTCGCACAGTCCAGTGTTGTCGAGCCACACTCGGTGCCGCTCTGCTTCGCCTTAGAGTATCGCAGCGCAGAGCCTGGCGCTGAAGGTACTCATCCCGAGCGGAGGCGAGGTCGACGCGCCACAGTATCGCTGAAAACATGCTTCCTCTCGCTTCTGCCTCGATTTCAGCCGTTCTCATCTACAGCCAATCTTCTCCTTCAGCCTACAGGTTCATGCTCTTTCACCAGTTCTGCCCGGATGATTTCAGAGACACCAAAGCTCGAGTCCGGTCGACATTTGCAGGTGGGAAGAGGACGGCAACAGAATGTTTTCCTTAGCGGGGAATTTGAATTTTCTCAGCGACGTAAGAATGACCTTCCGCCTCGGCACAGGATCACGGCAAATTAGGAATTGAATGTCCCTCCAAAGTTACGACAAAACGTGTTTATTAAAGATACGAATTGAATATACTTCAGTACGATCAGTTCCGGGCCGATCTGTATATCAACGTACAGGGTCTTCCCAAATACCGACGAAACGGGTCATTGGGGGACGATAACGAGCTTAATATTTTTGCCTTCCAGCACAAACGGGTGCCGAGAGCTCGCGACTTCTCGGTTGTTGACTTCAGATCAGGCGCGAGCGCAGAAGCCGATTGACCAAAGAAGCTCAGGGAATAAATACATAGGTCCAGGCAATAAATGCACAGGGCGAACATGCGATTACAACCGCCTGGGTACTTTACCACTGTGGGGCGCAAGTCGACGCGCGCCCAACGGCGCCAGCCAGGTTCACGCATGTCAGGCCTCCTTCATCAGCGAGCGCGCCGTTGTAGGCTGCGGAGCGGCGCCCAGCGAACGGCCGCAGTTGCTTTCGCCGCCAGACTTGCGGACCACTTTCGATGCCGACCACGGCCAAAAGCAGCGCCACAAACACGCGGCGTCGAGGAAAGAGTGGGCGAGGTGAATTCTCGCATCTCCCGCTAAACTGTCGATCATGTGTGCAGCGAAAGCCGCCCTCCATTGTGTTTTCTTCGACGGTGCAGGGGGCGATACCACTTCTAAAATAAAGAAAACGGCGCAAGCCAAAGCCACGTTCTGCGCTTAGCGAATTTCATAGCTTTGAGCGTCTTCAGGAACCCGACTTCTACCGGTTGAAACTAACCGAACCGTAATTCACCTCTCACCAAAATAGACGAGTCTATCTATCGGTCAGCAGGCACATGTTTATTCGGCGCCAATCTTACAATACAGCAATGCCTTGTTCATCGTCATTCCTCGACTCCCTTATTTCTCGCAAACAATATATCGTCATTTGGTCATTATTTCCTAAAGGAGTCATTTCCAACTACTTGTCTTTGCCACTCTCAGCCTTTCTTGTATGCATGGAATTGAGAAGGTAGGTTCAAGCCCTTATTTGTAGAAAGTCGACTGTTTTCTAAATGAGCTTCATTTTGTGAATATCTGTCTAAAAGGTTACTAAAATTAGCACATGATTTATTTACAATTTTCAGTTTCTGGGTTCACTCATAATTCAGTATGAAGTCATTCGAGCCTGTGTGATGTCAGATTGGTCACGTTAATCTTCCTTCTCGCCTTGTAGCAGCCAAATGAGACACCAGGTCAGATATGCCGCTCTCAGTTTGTTCTGTTAACATAAATAATTTTCTTCTGCTCTTTCCTATTCAAAGAAGATTTTAAAAAAGTTTTCACTTTCATTTATTTACAGTTGAAATATTTCACAATTCCATTACTTGAGATGGCACAGCTCACGTGCCATTCTTCGAAATACTAACACGCGCGATTTGTGCATTAGTTGTACCATAGAAGTAATGATAAATTTAATAGTATCAATATCTTTTCCTTTTTTTCTTTATTAGTCGAAACAGTCCGGGAAATATTCAACGGTGCAAGTGACATGCCTGAAGGACGCCATGAAACACATGACCAAAAGAAACAGATGAGTACAATGTGTTATTGAATGGCAATATAAAAATTATTTCTTATTAACATTACATCTTAAATGAAAACGACATTGCATCGACACAATGTCACTTGAACACAAATAGCCTTCACACACCCAGATTACAAACATATAAGATTCAGAACGCGCAAAAGCCACTATTACAATATTTTCAATGCCGAGCGTTTATCACAGTGAAGAAACTGTTGTTAAGCTCGATTTGTGCTCTTTCCGGTAAGAAAAGTTCATACTCAGTTGCGCTCACCCAGTAGCTTCATTGGGGTGATTGCTTACTTTCAGGAAGAAGCACCTTATTTACCACAGAGCACTGCGGGAATCCCAGACAAGTGGTTTGAGTGCAGAATGTTCAACAGGATTTAGTACAGCCAATTTAGCAACACAAGGCACTTATTTATAAACCAGACCTGAATGGGCAGACAGTTTTGTACTGATTTACTTCAGTAGGCACAGTTGCTGTGACGGATCGTTGCAACCAAGACTATTAGTGTTCGAAACAGAGGGCACTGTGCCAGTCCAATGTTGTTTTTAGTGGATACAAAGATATATTGTTGACTCTAAAAACAAGTTGACATGATGCAACACTCACTTGTATGTAGTAAAGTCTCTCCATTTGCGATAATGAAGCGCTCAGTCAGCGTCAAACATGAATGATCAGGAATGGTAACGATGGGCAGCGAGGCTGAACTCATAAAACGAAAAGCCAGTTGGGAAAGCAGTTCGTATTTCTACTATCATCTTCAGGCGGAGCCGACTTTTCTGAATGAAAGTTCGAAGCTTATAGGTGTGGGTCTGATCATTATCTAATCTCTTTGAGAAACATCTAATGAGTTTCAGCAATGTCGCACGAAGTCAATTATTGTTCATAGCTTATAATCCACAGCCAGTCAACCAGTTTGTAGTCGTTTGTCCGCGTCGAAATACGTTGTGTGATACCTCCGCCAGAGTTTATCTTCTTAGACAGAATAACGTGATGGCCGTCTTTCCTGTCATAGCAGTGATGACGGACACGACGTATGGCTTCGTTTGTGTCGTTGCAGCTTCAACAGAGACCATCTTCACAATTGATCCTCTTACCCGCCGAAAGCAACCAGACTATTGGCAACAGCACTCATATAGTAATGCAACTTCGCTTCCAGTTCCACAGTCCTTATTCTCACACGATTAGTCAGATCAACTTCCCGAGATGTCAGCAACGAAATTTCAGAAATCAAGAGAAATGCGATGCATAGTTGCCCTAGCTTCGCATTTCGACATTTCATTCATTTATTCATTTGTTAATTCCATTTTCTTTAATAAGCGGTATCCTTCTTCTGCATTTCCTCATTTCCTTCGTTTTCCTAATGAGCACTTCGGATCTGACGAAACATCGTCTTTATGGGATGCACTCATGTGAATAGGAGCATCTAACGAATAATATATCATAACACACAATAGCTGTTGGCTTTAGTAAGCTAAACACAATCACCACATTTTCGAAGCTTATCGCTTTAATTAACAGCAAATATTCGTTATGCCGATATTTACGAATAAGCATTAAGAATGTTTTGGATTTTTTTAACATTTTACAGATTCGTTTTCCTGATCTTCGGCTGATATTTATTTAAGTTTAGTGATTTAGCAGAATGGTCGCGATAGCCTATCTTTTGTTATTTTTAACGAACTTTGACTGCAGGCTTTAAGTTTATTTCCTTATTCTTTCTTTTCAGAATTTCACTTTGTCACTAACTTCCGTAAAGATTTAAATGGAATTTGTTTAAATTTCCAGCGCCGACCGTTATTGACTCACGTGTCGGCAGTTAACTTCAAAGAATTGTTACGTTCATCATTATTCATTTCAGGTGAGTTGCATACAATGCATTCACCTTTATTCATGATATTTTTTCATATGTTTTATGTTTGTTTGTTTGAACGCCTTAAAAGATTTACTTGGTAAATATTATTTCAAGTATCTAAATAGTCCCTAGTGCCGATAGCAAATGACATTTTCGACTCTGCAATATCTTCTTGCAATATACTAAAGCGCCGAAGTACATGAGCTGTCAGCAATGCCTTTTTCTTCTATAATATCATTAACATTGCCGACTTTTTTTATAAGTTGGCTCACAGTAGCGTGGGGTTGCTGCTTGTTTTCAATAGAATTCTTTGCAATTTAACTTCATTATCTCACGCTTTACAAGCTGCATGAAAACACTGGTTGCCAAATTTATAGTTCAGTATTCAGAGTATTTTTCTTATAAAAGTAGTAATTTACACTTAGTGCCTGCAGACATCAGATAACGAAATTACTGTTTTTTATTTTCGACATGAGCTGGGGGTTCTTGTGACTGTTTTCTGCTGTCATAGCAACAACATCATCTGCAATAATCGAGGGTTTTGTCGTCTGTATTCAGTTAGATATTTCAGAAAATGAATAAATTAATGGCTTAAGACATTGTTAATGCTACAAAGACATTATTGATTAAAAGAATTTTCTTTATTAAAAGCAGTGTTACCCAGTTTTCACTTCTCATTCATCGTCACCTTTCGGTGTGCCGCCCAAAAGACTTTATAGCCGTACTTCATCATTTCATATCAACAGTTTTTCTGGTCATTCACGATAATGAGGCGAGCTTGTTTGAAACTCATGACTTGACGCCAAACGAAAAGAAGAGATTAATATTGATGTGATAGTCTCAAGCCTTTTCAATGAGCAGTAACGCCGAGCAGCAAATGTTTTATATATACTGGTTGTTGTTATATATATATACATATACATATACATAGTTAAAGTAATGATAATTTTAAAGAATTAAAATAAGTGTTTATGGGTTATGAAATACGGCAAAAAGGTATACCAAATTGAAAATATGCAAATGCAAAAAGATTTGATATTTTGAGAATCAAAGTAAAAATAAGATAAAAGGCATACTTAAAGCAGCTCCATGCATTCAATGTTACATCATTTCACTATACAGTTAGTTAGCTTAGTTCATTATCTTAACTCTAGTTCTGATATTCAATGAAAATTATTTGCAATCTAAAAATGATTTTATCTCCAGTTTCAGCTGCCGTTGGCCATTGCGCGTTCATCTCGAGTTTTTTTTGCTGTCATCTTTGTTAATAGTTCAGTATTAATTATTTTTATCGTCAAGTTTAATAAAATACTTATGTTGTAGTACTTCGAAAACTGACTCTTTTAATTTATATACCGCATGTGCCTTGGTCTCTAAATATTATGTCTTTTCAGCAGATCAATGGCTTAACAAATTTCATAGAGTTATGACGCAGTCTGCTCATTTAGCCCCGATTTCACCAACACAGCCCTTTTTCATTCAAAATTTGAGATCATCTCTCATATAAAAGGATTTTTCTCCAGAGCCTTTGAAGCCTCCAGCTTCTTCAGCAGCCGAGAAATTTTCTTCGGAAAGACGATGAATCGCCGCATCATTATTTGAGGATTTCAGAAGCTTTGTCGAAAGAATGCTGAGTTTTATTTTTGGGAATTACCGTGGCGAACGAGCTCATTTTTTAGCCCCGGTTCAGAAGAGAGTAAACTTGATTTTTACATCGATATTTCTTTTCACATTGTAGGTAATGTTCAATGCATTTTAGCATAACCCTATATTTATAGTTGTTTAGAGTATTGGAGGTTTTAAAATTTAATACTATATATACATACTACATATATATATGTGTGTGTGTGTGTGTGTGTGTATAGTAGTATCATGAAGTTGCTAAATATCGCTTTATCATAAATTGTCGCGTCTGAATATCTCGATGGTCACGAAGGAATTTATAAGTGATAATGATTTAGCATTTATTTATCCGCATGCCACCAGCAGTGCCCGGGTCCATTTATCACTTCTATAACCCTCTCGGTGACAATTTCATCGGGGATATTCCGCGGCAGCGTGGATTTGATATTGCTGACATATAGCTCCGTGATTGTATATGAATACGGTGATAAAAATGTCATATATGTATGCATTATTTACATATTCTCGTTTATATAGGTAACGGAAGCATTTAATTGTCTCCGACTTGCGTAAAGGGAAATCGTAAAAAAATAAGAAAAAGGACATATTTGCGCTCATTTTCATAGAAATGTTACGTAAACATCGTTAAATTAAAGACCATATTGCAAAAGCAAAGAAAATGGATAAGTACTGACAGTTATAACGCCTTAGGTTAAGGAGTCTTGATTGCTGTAGGGCACAGTGTCAAGATGAGTCCACCGGGTATTCGCAAAGAGAGATTTCCACATTACACGCCAGTAAAGGATCACTTAACAGAATATGACCGAGTTGCATCGAGGGCTCCGCAGCGAATGAATGACCACTTCTACACCTCGAACACAGTGACACTGGAAAACATAAGATGCCAACCGCACAAGTACAAGAAATGAAATGCTGGTACTCCAGGCTTTCTAAAGGGCAAACTTTTGTGACCGAAAAGTCTTTACTCCACTTTACCTTGGGGGAAGCTGGTTTCTGACGAAAGAAGGACGAGGGAAGATCACACGTGTGGCGGTTCTCTCGAGGATGACTGGAGACTGGAGTCTGGAGTTGGGAGTAGGACGGGGAAAGAAATCTTCTCAGCAATGTTACCGCTCGCCCACGTGGAGGTCTCTTACTGCGTCTGCATGTCTTATGCTCCCACAACTAACTAACTACTGCTTACTGCTCCTTTCCTTTATAATGCACGCAGCCAGGGCTATGAGTCAGGTGCAAAGGATGAATCACAGCCAGGTGTTCAGCGATTTGCGGCTTATATGTCCGGTGTAAGATACCAAGAAGCTAATTCTGCCTTAGAAGCCGTCTGAGGATTAGTCGCAAGAGTGGCATAAAAATAGCTCCTCTGTCTGTTATCTGTGTCATCTGCCTGTCTCCAGGTAAAAGGACAGATAGAATGTTGACATGGCTTCCTGATTTCTATTCAATAAATAAAGGTAATTAGGGGGAATGTGTAGAATGAGTTATTATAATACATATATATATATATATATATATATATATACATATGC
Organism: Macrobrachium rosenbergii; assembly: GCF_040412425.1. Classification (NCBI taxonomy): domain Eukaryota; kingdom Metazoa; phylum Arthropoda; class Malacostraca; order Decapoda; family Palaemonidae; genus Macrobrachium; species Macrobrachium rosenbergii. Next base: position 65,863,932 of record NC_089743.1, read on the forward strand.
ATATATATATATAAGAGTATATATATATACATACATACATATACATACATAGCAGTTATATATACATATGTATATATATATATATATATATATATCTGAATGAATTTTATCATATCACGTGACTATATGCATATTACATAAATGTTCTTTAATTAATACCACTGTTTACCTCGGAAATATATTATATGTCAGCCGAAGGGGATTTTTTAGTTTATAATAAGTTTCTTTGTCTCAGTTCTAAAACTTTCAGAAAATGAGCTCACGAGACATTTGAACTTATTATCAACCGTAATTCTCTTGAGTAACACTGTAAAATATACGTTTTCGAGTGTAGAGCGAATTTTTTATTAAAAGGACTTTGTAGCTATTACAGATATATATATATATATATATAGTGCTTGTTATAACTTTGAGACATGTACTGTGATTGCAAAGAGGGATTATGAACACATGAAAGACCATCTTCCATACTATTCTCATCATTTTTTCTAGACACACAAATACGGTATAAGTAAAACAAGGATGTCACAATCTGACAATTAAAATAGCCTGCCTTCCTTTGGAAAATGCTTGTTATATGATACTTATAAGTTCGGATTAAAGGCTTTCTTCCTCTTCTTCTTCTCTTTCCTTCATTAGAAGCACAAGTTTAAGCTCAATTCTAATTTTGAGCTGATCTCGCTCATGTATAATTATGCTTGGAATTGGCTCTTTTAAATTGTTGTTGTTCATGTGTATAGCCGCTACCATAGAGAAATGAGAGAGAGAGAGAGAGAGAGAGAGAGAGAGAGAGAGCGAGAGAGAGTAATAAACAGACGTAATGATACAAAGCCGTGTTAGGGTGGCGTACGTCATTTCAAAATATGATTTGAGATTATGAAATGACAAGCGCCAGAGCGAAATAATAATTAGACTCTTTCTGTTCTTCTTCAGCCAGCCAGCTCATGTCTGTCTGTTCGTTCGTTCGTTTCAGAAGATTTGTTTCCTGTATTGGACAGAAAATTAACTTCAATTTAAAGCCCTTCCACCTCTATACAGCAATTTGCTCATTGTCAAATATTGAGAGCTGTCTTCTGAAATGAGTCGAGATAATCGGCTATCATGTAACAAAAATACAGGATTCTTCGAAGACGCAAGGCCGCTTTAAAATTGGCAAGCAGTGTGTTCTCACCACGTTTAAATTTTCTTTCTTTCCGTTGTTCGTCTGATTAACAGCTCGTGAGCTCACGAATGATTGGCAAGCTCAATGACAGTAGCAACCGGGGATAATGAAGATTCGCAGAAAAAAGAGCGGTAACAAATGCCCCACTGGGAAGGCTGCGATCATGAGCACCGAGCAGTGAAATGCAGCTTTCTCCTAATCACAGTGAAAAGAATGAATGTCAGTGAAACTCGATGAAAGATGAATATTTGATGTACAATAACACATACAAGTAGCTTTGGGGAAAGAATACAAAGAACATGAAATCATTGAATTACAAGCTCGCACACATGTTGGCTGCCGTGTATCGGTTGAAGTGTTTCATCTTCATTAAAAATAAATTAGTACAACGTTAGCTTAGCACTGTAAAGTTTAATGCTCTGAAAAACGTTAAAGAAATCAATTGAAAGGAATGTGCCCAGAAAACTAGAACAGAATTTATGCTCGTAAAACCGCTGTGCTAAACAGCGAAAGGTGACACTACTTATTAGAACTTTTGTTAATTAGAAAAGGACGTAAGTTGTGACGCTGGTTAGATGAACACATGAAAGAAAAGAACATGATGCCTGTCGCTTTAGCCGAAAATAGTAGCGATGAAAGCAGATGAGTTTGAGCAGAGAACATCATTCATCAGAAATAGCAGTGGAGATAGCGTAACAGAAGTTACGAAAGGTGTTTGGAGCAGTAGGCCATTGCAGGTGTTATGCTCAGCCTAAAGTGTTCAGGCAAAGATTGCATGAATGATGGTTCAAATAGCAGGAGAATGCCGAGAAGGCATACAATACTTGATGTAAATTGATGTAAGCACACCTTGATACCTGTTAACATAAATTACAGTCATCGTCTCGAATAAAGAACATATCTCGAATGGTAAAGTGCCTCTTGTACTGCATAAACAGCTACAGTAGCTTCTGACACTGCAAGTTTGCCAAAGGAAGATATCTTTTCTTCATCAAGAATGCTCATCAAGCAAAGGGTTGCAGCACTTGTAAGACCGATGAGATCAAGAGCCTCAGCAACGCACATCTCCGTGATGTCAGTTAACGGCTCTTTCATTAATATTTGTTCGGTGATTGACAAGAAATTTATTGCTGTACATTGGTACCGTTCAGCTTCTCAGGCAAATAGTTATCGTATATGATAGTTCTTTCACTTAATATTAGGAATGTAGTATGATGACAAAGTGAAAATACATTCCTCTCGTATTTTTGGCTCTCTGAGCGGTGTGACGCCATGACATTATATCGGCATCATCAATTGTGCCACATTACTTGACGATCAACAAGTTTACATGTTGATGATGCGAGTCAGTATTGCTATTTAAGCAGGCCGACAAAACAGGGTCAATTATTTCACCATTACTATTTCACCTCATGAGATATAATCACCATTGTAATATAATATTCGTGTTCTATATAGTTACCGAGCCGAGAAAGGAGTTTGTGGCAATAAAGATGTGTTGCTGGCAGTCAGCGCAACGAAGGTGCCTTGTCGGGAAATATCACAGGCGCCCCTAACTTTCTGCAGCGCTGATGCGTAGCCATAACAATTCAACAAATGCTTTTGGTTGCCAAAATGAAAATAAAGGAAGATTAAATATTCATGAGAAATACATTATAGCCATTTTTAATCATTTGAAAACATTTGTTACCGCACATTTTGAGTAGCGGTACCGTCTCCATTTTTCGTCAGCAATGAAGCAGATAATGCTCATGGCATCCAAATTCGGGATTCACTCCGAAAGTCGGTTTCATCACGTCAAAGACTAACTGCTCGGCTGCGTGTATTCTGGAAACATTCCCGAAGACCAGCATATATTGCCTTCCTAAGTTGAATGCGTAGCGTTATTTGGCAGTCTTCGAAGACGTCGTGGAAGAGGACTGACGTTATCAATGTTCTTGTGTTTCTTTCTAAAATATGACACAGAATTTCATTCTGAAGCTTCTGTGACTTTAGGGAAGCATTTCGGAAATATATTACAGAGCATCTTCATGAATAAAATACGACTCCAGTAACTGAAATAGTTATCATTTCGCATAGATTTTTAGGTTTCAAGCAATTAATAAACATCATTAGCGTATCGATATCCAATGCATAAGAATATAAAACTATGAACAGCTTGCTTTCGATCAATAAAGCTTAGCAATGTCGCTTTGCTTTCCTTGGCAATTAGAGGTATTTATTTTGATCAACATGCAACAAAATCTCACCAAATGACGAATGAGGTCGACACTAATAATATGGTCCTCTGAACAGAGTAGAGAAAGCGATGAAAGAGGTTCTGCGGGAGCAACTTTAGATAGTCATTATAACAGATATGTATATATGCCAGATAAATGAGCGAAAAGTAAAAAAATAAATAAATGAAGTCATTTTGCACTGTAGGATTTGTTGTGCCTAATTTTTTACATAGAAAGTACTTGAAATACACCAAAAGACCATACCTGCAGAACACTGGTGTTCTTGTTAATAGCATGTGCGAATTTTCGCATACCGAACCTCTGTAGTGTTTTGTGTTAACACCATAAGGACCTTCCACATATCAAACTTGAGCAATATATTCATATTCGTATCGCGATTTGTTTATTATCACTGTCAATCATCCTCTAGGTTTAATTCAGTGTCAATTAAATGAACATTTTTTGTGATAGAAAACAAGCAAAATTCTTGTGAGTTTTATTTAAACAGTTTCTTACTTCAGATAAAAATATTTTTTGAGTTATTTTAAAGAACTTGAAGTAACAAATATATATATGAACGATAACATTGGTCAGTAGAAGACCAATGTGCTTCGTTTAGTGCGAATAGGAATGATTTTTCATTCTGTGTCTGCAGATATTATAATTCACAATATTCTTCTCGAATAGCACACAGAATACCACGTCATCTATTATATGCACATAAATGCTTACTTTGTAGAATGGCAGCATATTTTCGCGACAAAATCAAAAACATGACGCCGTTCTTTCTCCTCCATATTTTTTCATGCTCACAGAGTACACTTCATTTCAACAGTTTTCCTCAGTAAATCGCTATTCCATTTGTTTAGCTGCCTTCGAGATTCAGGAATTCTCATATTCATTGAACAAGACTCGTTGAGTCATTTCTCCTCGAAGATCAAGAATATGGAGTTACCTAATATAGCGTGCTTGTATTTCGGATGTTCATCTCTTCTCTCTTCCTCTCTCTCTCTCTCTCCTCATCTTAGCTTCGCATCATTTTCCTTTATTTAGGTAGATATTGCAGAAAGTGAGAAATAACATTGTCAACACCAAGAAGACAGTCTCTTTTTCGGCAGCAAAATAGCGAGAGAAATTGGAAACAACAGTGAAAGGTATCAGAGAGCGGAATAAAAGATAGTTTTCTTGCACAAGTTTTTTTTCTGCGTCTGTTAGCTGCCTTCATCTTATCTAGAAATGCCTTCTCGATGTGCTTTGGGATGGTGAGAAAATTTGAAACAGTTTTTTCGTGTAAGTGTTCGTCGACGTTGTTTGTTTAGATGGTAATTTCAGTTTGTTTGCAACAATATTTTGCTGTCTTCATTCATTAGTCGTCTTACTTTTTACACGGAATATCGTTAATGTTACCAGTCGAATATTCTTAATAAATATCATTAGTTATTTTCGACAGTTATTATTTCATTATTTTATTAATATTATTTCTGATCAAAATACTTTGTTATTTCTTTCCAGTTAATGTCTTTTATTGATTTGTACGACGGCAACATAACTGAATATTACCGGAGTGTTTATTAAAAAAGAAAATTACTCAAATAAAATTACATGTCAGTGTTCAGTGGTGTAATTCGCCTTGATATGAATGGCGAAAATAATGTGTTGAGAAAGAAGGTAAACATAATATCTCTTTCTCTCGACATTACAGTCATGAAAGTTATTTGACGTAATCAGTAAAGTCTTAGTTGAAAGTGCGTGCAAGCCAGCTCTGTTTTCAGACTGAGTGACGTGCTTGTGCTCAGTGTGGTTGGGAGCAAAGAGTGCAAGGGTACACCTGGTGAGTTGCTGCAGCCTTCAGAAGATTCTCTCTTCATGGCAGTCCTCCATGCAAAGGTAAACACACACGCACACACACAAGTACACACGAAAGCACACATACACAAATGCACACTTATACCATGTATGTGTGATATATATATAGCATACATACATATATACATATGGCTGCTACATATACATATATAGCGTATATATATACAGCATACAGCATATGTTCATATCGGAATGACATAAAGCCAAGCCGACAGTAATGCAAAGAATGTTAGTTAAATAAAAGATTGTGAACATTAACCTGATTTTCTTCTTCGTCAGTTATTGTATGTAATACATCAGTTAACGATAACAACATTTACCTAACAAATACAAGAATAGTCCACAAACATATAACTGACACACGGTATTGCTAACATGAAATGAAATTATGGCAGCCGCAGAGGTAGTCCTCAGTCAGGACAGGTAAGATGAGTCTAGGGAAGGCAATGAATGTCTCTGCACAGCATGCACAAGCTCTAAATATAGAATATTTATTATCTCAATTCCTGTTGTTATCACGTCGAAATATTTCTGAACATTTTCAATCATCGCAGCACGTGACAGAATTGTTGCAAAGACGTCTGGCATCACTGTCTTCGAAATTATCCAGATAGTTTTGCCGTCTGTAGTACATAAGTGACAGCGGCAGAGCCGCGGGGAAATTTCCGAAGATTTCTGAAATAAAAGCAAGGAAAAATAGAACAGTGTCAGGCGGAAAATGCTTATCACCGAATTTTCGGCGTGTTTTGCATTCTGCCTAGTACTCGAAGATATCTCTTCTTTATGAGATAGTCTCAGAAGTTTCACGTACACAAGCAATGGTGTCTTCTGCAGGCATAGGAATATAGCCTCCTGAAATGGTTAGCAGAGTGACACTGAGGCCAGCATATTTGCGGTTATCTGCTGTTAAAAGGCAGTTACAAGCAGCACAGAGAGTGAAAGATATGTTACGATAGTATAGCTGGTTGGGCGCCATTGCATTTGGTCACTATGTTAGTTCAGTTCCCGCAAGAATATATATATATATGCTGTTACACATACATATATACATAGCATATACATAAGCTAAAAATCACAGATAACACAAAAGGAAACTCACAACAGTAATAGCAGAAGTTCAGACCAAGTTTCTTCATGTTTGTTGTTACTGTTCGTTAATAAACGATTTGTGCTCACACAACGTGTGCCAATAAAGGGCAAAGAGCTTCTGTACCGAACTTTTGCCTGTCATATTTTCCAGTGGGATCTAAAGCTATATATATATATATATATATATATACTGCATATACATATATAGCATATATATATATAAATATATATATATATATATATGTGTGTGTATACATATACATATATATATGCATATATATATATAGATAGATAAATAGACAGATAGACAGATAGACAACAGATAGATAAGGAAGATCTTCAACAGATGGTATCTACTGAGATTTTATTCACAGAGTTGCAGCTGTTAAAGGTTTAACTGTTATCATCCGTGCCGTTACAGACGATCTGCCATGGAGCCTTTGCCGACTTATGCATTCGAATGGGAATTGAAGCACTATATTGATCTGACTTCAAAGCTGGTTTATAAATCCTTCTCTGTGTATTGGGCCGTCTTCTCTTCGGCGCTCAGGTGTGTCATTCATGTTGACCATTATTCTTCCTTATTCGTTTTGCATAGCAATTACTGATAGTGTGCCGTACTAAAACGCTGTCGTTAACAGATGATTTTATATATTATAGCAGTTTAAAGCTCCGCGCTTTATCGGAATTTTCGTAAGCACGCTGTGTTTGCTTGCGGGGTTTTGCAATGATTCACCGTGCCGACACGCCTTAGCATTCCAATCACAGTTTGCGCCGCAATATTCGAGCCTGTCTCTTTCATCAAAGTACAGTTCCAACATTCCCCCATACACCCCGCCACATACAGTTTGCCTTCACGATTTCTGTTCATTATTTTTGTTCCAATATATTTTGTACCATTTCCCTTTGAACGATCTGTTTTCTGTTGGGGGATATAGGTGGTTAAACCAGGACAATAATTGCGTTTTCTTCCTTTTCAACAGATTTTTCTTCTCTCTCTCTCTCCCAAAATAGTTTTTCTGCTCACATTCATGTCAGAATGAGAGTCATTGTCTTCACAGACAAATGGTAGCTTGACACAGCAGCTGAAGGTGACCCGCTAATTCTTGGTAATATGCAGTGTCAAATGACGCCACTCGCGTATTTATTTCGACTTTTGTCGCAGAAATGTTGCGACCATTCACACGGGCCACCAATTTTCCTCTCCCTCCTCCTCCTCTTCCTCCTCTTCCTCCCTTCCTTCACCTTGTCGTTGTTTTTCTCACTTCTCTCACTTCCTGTGGCTTGCAATGTGCACAAAATATCGTTTTGACATTATGTTTTTCAACACCAGCAGAGACTGAGAGTTCATAATGAAAGGACAGCTAGGTTTCAACATCACACAATGGCTGGTTCTTTCCCGTCGCTTGTTGCATTCTGCAAATAAGTGAATAGCAAAGTTGTGGGGAAAGGTGCAGGAGACAACTGTACTCGAGATGTTACCGGCATTCACAAACTCCGTAATTGAGTCAACACGAGAATGAGTTAACGAGTGATGATTTGTTCTCGCATTTAGGCGAATGTTCCTCTGATACTCACTTGCACGACCTTAATCATGATAACAGCGACACACACATATATATATATATATAGCAGCGACTACAATCTTTCATTACTATATAGTGTTAAATAGATGGGGTGTAGGCTAACTGCGTGATTTACTCCGGTTTCTTGAGCACAAAGTTGCTCAAATAAGTGGGTAGGCGAAGGTTATGCCCTTTTATATAACTTTGCAAAAATACACACACAATGAAACAGAATCGACAAAATCAACATATTTAGTAACAGTCAATATTATTTTACTCAATATACACGGGCAGGGAAGGGGGCGACATTTGAGAGGCGGGAGCATTTTGAGCAGGGGAGACAGGTTGAGGGAGGAAGAAATGAATCAGGCCACCACTACTGTGCCATATCATTCATGAATTTTATTTCACCTGTCTTGAAACACTTTGTGTCTCAACTTTCCCATTTCGTGTTCACAGGTGAAATTGGGTGTGGGTAATGCCTTCAATACAGCTTGCCGAAAGTTTCTCCATTACTTAATAACGTTGCATTCGAAGCCGACATCTTTCCTTTCACCATAATCTGCGCCCACTGGCGTCGATTTTCATACGACATTTCCTTCATATGACTGCTTACTTCAGTTCATAGTGCTTGTCAGTATAGCCAGATTTTCTGACTGATTCTCTCCTAGCTTATAGCAAAGCTCATTTTTTGGAAGTCTCGGTCTTTCTGTTCTTTGAAATCACCACCCATGTTTTCTAATGAGCCAGTCAGATCAGGCATATTCATTTTCATATTGAAGCTATTCTTTCATATTTTGTTTTCAGTAAAGCTTGTTTGTTTTATTAAAGAACAGTTTCACCTTATATATATTTTTTCCTAGTTTTGGACGCAAGTAACTATGGTTTTAGATTTTGTGACTTTCTTTTTCGTCGACTCTTTAAAAATCTTTTGTTTATTGACAAAAGCCATTCATTTCCACCATTATATGGAAGCGCCGAAGGTTTAAAAACCTGATACTTCTCAGTTCAGAAAGAAAAGTTAAATGCTGGGTGGTGGAGAAAAGGGGGCCGTGTAGTGAGATGACAACTCCGATGAAAGAGAGCCTGCTTCACAGTTTAGGTGGAAATGGTTGGGGGAGTCGGAGAATGAGCAGTTCAGCTTGCCAGGAGGGCAGACAGATGCTCATCTTGTTTATAGTTAAATAATGCTTCATCACTAAATGTGGAAGTGGCTGATGGCGTGGTAATATCAACCAATTAAAATGAAACGCAAAAACATTTAGTATGGTTAACATGGTGAACCAATTTCGAAAAGCCGGCACAGAGTCAATGGTCAATAGTATTCAGAATCCGCCGAGTAACATCGAAGCTTATCTATGAAAACAAAAGAGATTACGAGCTCATTACTCACAGATTTTCAAAGAGTAAAGCAAACATCGTCTAAATTGCTCAGCTCTGACACTCTTCAAATGTTTCAAGTCAAACAAAGAAAGACCGTGTCAAGGCTTATTATCACTTTCCAGCCAACAGCTTTCATTGCATTGCTTCCAGCACATTACTTTTATAATGAGAGTGTTAATAATTTTCCGAGCATCTACTTCACGACGGATGCTTATCAATACAAGGCATCCATCAAGATGTTTGGAGATATTAACCCCTTCATTATAAAAGTAATGTGCTATGAGGTGAAATGCAATGAAACATTTAGTCTTGAAACGACTGGCGATCGAAAAGTATCTTTTCATGACACAATTCTTTCTTTGTTTGACTTGGGGGCGGCCTGGGGAGAAACCATATAAGAGGTTGAGATGAATGTTTACTTTACTCTTTGAAAATCTGTGAAAATTGTGAGCTCGAGAGTCAGACTTTTGATCTCTTTTGTTTTCATAGATAAAACTTCAATGTTTATGTTACTCAGCAGGTTCTGAATATATTGACCATTGTCTGTGTAACGCCAAGAGGACAGGTTCACCATGTTAACTATACTGGGCCAATTTTTTTTGCGATTTGAAATCATTTTGGCTAGCTTATACGCCACACCGTCAAGCAGCCACTTCCCCACATTTAGTGAATGGAAACTGGTATCTTTCTAAACCATAGTCTGATCTTCCTCCACAGGCAGGCTTTGGACTTTTTCTCTTCATTGTTCTCCGACTCCCTATTGACTTCCACCCTTCAACAGGCGAAACCGTCTTTTCATCGCCATGGTCTCACTTGCTTCGCCCTCTTGCACCCCGGCCCCCCTTTCTCCCACCACTGCTTGTTCTTGCTTTCTTCTTTTCTGAACTAGAAAGGGATATCAGGTTGCCCAAACCTTCGGCGCTTCCATATAATGGTGGAAATTAATGGCTTTTGTCAATAAACAAAAGATTTTTAAAGAGTCGACGAAAAAGAAAGTCACAAAATCTAAAACTATTTACTTACGTCCAAAACTAGGAAAAAATATATATAAAGAATTGAAACTGGAAAAAGTACAACAGCATTAAAATTAAAGAACAAGAAACACTGGAAAGCTGAAAAAGAAATAATATGAAAGAATGAAAATCGGTATGAGAAATGACATATGCGCAGTCTGACAACCATTTGTTCTTCCGCAAGTGGGATTTCAAAAGAATGAAAGATATTTTCAGAATTTCCAAAAATGAGAAAACTAAGCATAAATGAGCGAAATCAAATCACAAAATTTAGCTATGCAATAAGAAGCTACACGAATGGGCTGAAATTATTAAGCAGTCACTATGAAAGGGAAATAATCAGTAGAAGACATCGATATAGATGATATAGGCACAAGATATAGTGAAAAGGAAAAAATAAAGCATCAGAAGCAGATGCAACGTTAATTAGAAATATGGAGAAACTTCCAGCAAAAGGCAATGGTGGAGACACACTACACAATTTCCTTGTGAACTCTACGAAATGGTGCTAGAGGACCACAATTGAACAGTTGTTTTAAGACTGTCACGAAAATTCATGAAAATGATATGGCGCAATGAGTAATAAATTCATTTCTTCTCCTCAACCCAATTTGCCTGGCCTCCTTGTCTCCGCCTCTGTCTCCGCCTCCGTCTCCGCCCCTTTCCTGTCCATTATATTGAGAAAAATAATATTGGTCGTTATAAATATGTTGATTTTTGTCGATTCTAGTTTCACAATTATTGTTACTTGTATTTTCTAAAGTTATATCAAAAAGGAGCATATGGCCTTCACCCTATTCACCCTGTATATATAGCAATGTACCTGTTATGATGATCTCTTAAATCCTTTGCACCTTTTATCGACGTGTTGACTACGAGCAGCTGATATAAGGAAACCAAAATTAAATCACACAGTTTAACCTACACCCCATCATATATTTAACACTACTATATAGAGTAGTAAAGAAATTATGAAATCGCTCTCTCTCTCTCTCTCTCTCTCTCACTCTCTCTCTCTCTCTCATGTGTATTAAGCATTATCATAGGTTAAAGGTCACAAAAATATGAGAATATCAGAGGAACTTTATTCACAGTCTTCGTCACTATCAGGGAACAAATCATCCTCGTTATCATTCTCGATGTTGATAATTACGAGGTCCGCAGGTTTGTGGATGTTATCCTCTCACCAGTACTCATCCTCGAAGGCTCTGGACAGTCTCACTGCACCTTCCCACAACCCCCCTTGTTTCGCTAACACGCCAAGGATACTTTTAACAAAAAACATTGGGAAAAATTAGCCATTATTATGATCGTTACGTCAAATCTCGCTATCCTTTTCATTATGAACTCTCCAATTATCAGTTGGTATTGAACAATATATTGGAAAACGGTATTTATTTGATTGCACATTGTAAATTACACAGAGGTATTGTGGGGGAGAGATGAGAAAAAGAAAGAGCGATAAAGAGAGTGAGAGAGAGAGGAGGGAAGAAGGGAGGAAAGAAGGAGGAGAGAGGGCGATGGGGAATGAATAGCGATGTTTAATTGTGTAGATTAACTGCTTGACTCATGCGACTTTGCCTTAAAAGTCAAGAATAAATGCCTGACTAACATCATTTGACTGCACTATATTACCAAAAAATTAGCGGAAGGTGTCTTATGTACTGTGTCAAAGTACCATTTTGATCTAACAATTAATTTGAAAGATATTTGAGAAAACAATGACTCTCGGTCCCTGACATGGATAGTAGGCAAGGAAAAACTATTTTGGAGAGAGAGAGAGAGAAAAAAAATCATATTTGAAAGGGAAGAAAATAATTACAGTCCTGGACAACCGCACCACTACATCCCCCAACAAGAAACTAGATCATTTCAAAGGGAAAGGTAATTACAAAAATATAATTAGGAACAAAATAGTAATGAACAAGAAATCGGTAGAGGCAGATGAGGTAAGAGGGGGAGGGTGTATATGTGGCAGGGTGTTCAGAGTGTTAAGACAGATACTTTGGTGAAAGAGGCAAATCCTGAAAACGTTGCAGCAAACAACTAAAACAAACATTAGGTACTAAAATCAGTAATCAGCGGTAGAATCATGCTGGAAAAACTTCACAGAATAAACTAAGGAACATAAACTTTATACGAAAAAATTCAGATAAAACGGCCAGACTGGATTATAAACTGCCTTCACATGCATAACAATGCAATGGCAGGCAACACTGGAAGGTTTTGCAAGGCATATCAATGAAAATTATATACAAAACAATGAATAAGAGAAGAATGAAAAGCATGAGACAACATAGACAGTACACCCCTGGAATACGCCGAAGGTAGAGACAGGCCAAGGACACGGAGACCGGGCTACACAGGAGATGGAGGACAGGGATTTATGAAAGCCAGCACACGGAATCGGATCAATAAGGTCTTTAATTCCCATTCCAGATGCATATAAATTCAACAAGAATGCATGGCTGATCATTATATGGCAACTGGATGATGAGGACAGTTAAACCTTGTAAGCTTATAACTTCTACGAATAAAATCAGCAACACCATCCTGTTTAATTTGAGGTCTTCACTTATCTATCTATTTATCTATCTATCTATCTATCTATTTATCTATCTATATATATATATATATATATATATATATATATACATATGAGTATACACACACATATATATATATATATATATATTTATATATATATATATATATATATATATATATATGTATATATATATATATATATATATATATATGTTATCCACTTGAATGACAGGCAAAAGCTCAGTACCAAGCCTTTACCCTTATTAACGCACTGTGTGGGCACAAATCGTTTCCAGCCCAGACGGTGCTTTAACAAACATTTGAAAGATTTCTGGTCCCGAACTCTGCCTGTCATTTCTTGTGGGTTTCTATACAATTGAAGTCACGTGTGTATCTACTGTGATTTTTAAGCATATATATATATATATATATATATATATATATATATATATATATATATATATATTCTGCGGGAACTGGGCTTAACATAGTGACTAAAATGCAATGGCGCCCAGCCCAGCATTCCTCTCTCTCAATAACACCTCTTTTTACCCACTCTCTGCAATGCCGTAACACTGTGCTTTTAGGCTTATGGATGTAGCCACCGTCATCTTGTGAAAGTTGCCCTCAGGTGACCCCCTTGCCCGGTCCACCATTCTGCCATGCAGGAACCATTTCAAGAGGAAGTATATTCCTGCTCTACCTCACAGAGGCCACCATTTGCTTGTGCCACGAAACCAATTCTGGGACCCTCATCTGCAAAGAAGAGATCATTTCAGATACCTAAGGTAAGTCTAAAACACACGCCGAAATTCGGTGTTTCCATTTTCGACTCATTCTATTTTCCTCACTTTATTTCAAGAAATCTTCAAATTCCTATGGCCTCACAATCTTTGTCACTATATGTCATACCTAGACCCAATACCTCTCTTCAAAGCCAAAGCCTCCCACTGCTTGTATGTTGAGTTAATTCACACTTGAAAGTGATACTCAACGTCTTTTTACCTGGCTGTTCTGTCCACGTGCTGCTTGAGTGGTTAGAGAAATCTTTAAGTATTTCGGCGTGATATTGTAGGAATTAGGATAGCTCGATGTTATATATTTAGAGCTTTAATGCATGCTGTTCATAGAGGTAATTCGACACCTTTCGTTTTCAGAGGGATGTTTATATCGTGTGTGATGTAAGACCATCTCAGCCCGTACACCGTCACCCGCCCGTGTGACGAAACAAGGGAGTTTTATTCTCTGTGGCACCGCCGAACATTTATCATTTCATTTCATATATTGTAATACCACGTGTGTTTTTCGCTGTATAACTCAGGACTATTGTTATTATTTGTTAGGTAAATGTTGTTTATCGTTAACTGAGTATAATTACACCTGGCAGTAACCTGACGAAGGGAGAAATCAAGGTTAGTGTTCCCTGTCTTTTTATTCTTCTTTGTTCTTTTTGTATTACTGTCAGCTATTTTATAGCATTATATATATATATATATATATATATATATATACATATATATATATATATATATATATATATATATATATATATATATATATATATATACATACTACAGTACATAAGTGCATGTGTGTGTATGCACATATGTGTTTGTGTGTGTGTGTGTGTTCTCACCTTTTGCATGGGACTGCCATAAGGGGAAGGTCTTCTAATTTCTCAACAACTCCTTAGGTGTGAGGTTGCACGCCCAACGCCTTTTTCTTTACTCCAACATACACTAGTACAAATTTACATCCTCAGGCCTAGAAACCGTGAGCTGAGCGCTGCACACTCAGCTAAGACTCCCACTTTGCCTGATTACATCAAATAACCTTCATGACTGTAATAATCGAAGAGAGAAAAGGATATTATGTCTCGACGCACTCTTTCTCAACATTATTTTTTCCTCATTCTCATCAAACTTAAAAGAGCAGATTACACCTGGACTTATGACTTATGTAATTCACGAGGTGGATTTTGTTTAATTAATTTTTTCTTTTAATCAAATCCTCCGGTAATATTCAGTTATGTTTGCCGTCGTACAAATGGCAATTCACTTTACAAAAAGACATTAGTAACGGAAAAGGCTCTAACGAAAGTGGCAGTCAGAATAATATATTAATAAAATAATGAAAATAATATATCGAAAATAATAATGATATTTATTAGAATATTCATTTAATTGGTATTAACGATATTCCATATGATAATAAAAAAGATAAGACGATAATGGTGATGATGGGACAGCAAAATGGTGTTGCCGATTAAACTGAAATTACCCATCTACAAACAAAATAACATCGACAGATACTTTACACAGAAAAAAAAAACATTTTCAAAAAATTTCCTCCACCATCTAAAACATCGGGGAAAAGATTTCTAAGATAAAGATAAGAAGGCGCTAACGGACGCAGAAAAAAAAAACACTTGAGAAAGAGTCACCAAGAAAACCTTTCTTTTATTTCCGCTCTCCCCTGATACCTTTCACTTTCATTTTGTTTCAGATTTCCTCTCCTTCTATTTTTACTGCCAAGAAAAAAGAGATTTGATCTTCTTGGTGTTGATTAATGTTAGTTTCTTCTCACTTTCCTGCAATATCCTACCTAAATAAAAAAGGAAAATGAATGCAAATAATGAATGAGAGAGAGAGAGAGAGAGAGAGAGAGAGAGAGAGAGATGAACATCGAAATACAAGCGCTATGTAGAACTAATACACATATTCTTTTTGATCTTCGGGAGGGAGAATTTGAACTCTGAAAACTTGAGTCTTGTTTTCAAAAATGAATCTTAGGGAATTCCTGAATCTCGAGCAGCTGCAGAGACAAAAAGAAATGGAATGGCAGACACTGAGGAGGAAGAGCTGTTAGTCTCGCACGAAAGTGAGTGTGTACTCTGTGAACGTAAAAGAAAATATGAATCGCTGGAGAGGGGCAGAAGAATCATATTTTGGATTTTTGATCCTGGGAAAATATGCTGCCATTTCTACAAAGGTATAAGCATTTATATGCGCATATAATCTAGATGACATTAATTATTCTATTATTGCTATTCGAGAAAATTCTTGTGGGGTCTCAAGAAGGAGTGATGCTTATAGCTTTCTACGAGACTGGAATGAAAAAATCATTCCTGTTTTCCCTTCGTAAATTTTATTGGTCTTCTACTGTTAATGTTATCGTTCATATATATATTTTGTTACTTCAAGAGTTCTTGCTAAGATATCAAAAAATATTTTTTTATCTGAGAAGCTAAGAATTTGTTTAAATAAAATACAAAAATTTTTGCTTGTTTTTTTTTCTATCACAAAAAAGAATGTTCATTTTAATTGACACTTTTAGTTAAACCTAGAGGGATGGTTATTTTGGTGATAATAAACACTTGAAAATCTGCTGATACAGATATAGATCCTGTATTGCTCTAGAAGTTCGGTATGTGGAAAGGTCACTTATGCTGTTAACACAAAACCTCTAGAGGTTCGGTATGCAGAAAGGTCACTTATTCTGTTAACACGAAACCTCCGAGGTCCACTTAATTCTTTGTTCTGCAGGTTCCTTTTTGAATTCCCCTCTCTTTTTGGAATTAATATTTCAAATACTTCCTATGTAAAAAATTAAAACACTTTTTTCCCGAATTTTCCAATGAAACAACAAATCCTACAGAACTTCAAATGACTTCATTTATTTATTTTTTTTTTTACTTTTTCACTCATTTATCTGGCATATATGCATATCTGTTATAGTAACTATCTAAAGTTGCTTTCCACCGAGAACCTTCTTTTCTTTTTCCATCGCTTTCTCTCTCTGTTTTTGGAGGGATTGTATTAGTAGTGTCCATTCATACGATCGATCATTTGAGACAATTTTGTTGCACAATTTGATGTATCAAATAAACTCACCTCTAATTATTAAGGAAAAGCCAAAACCCAATGACACTTCGCTTGTGTCAAAGCAAATGACCATAGTTTTTTTTTGCACTAATTACTTATACATTGGATATGATGCCTTTGTGAGTGTTTATTAATTGCTTAAACCTAAATCTATGCAAATGATAACTATTTCGAAAGTTACTGGAGTGCATATTTTATTCCTTGAAGGTCTCTGTAATTATATGTCCAAGTAAAGCCCTAAAGTCACAGAAACCCCAGAATACCTTCTCCAATATGAGAAATTCAGTGTCTGTATTAAAAAAAAAGAAAAAGATCTAAGAACAATCAATAACGAGCATCCAGTTTCCCTCTTCCATTTGTCTTAGAGACCACTTAGAGTAGCACTACACATTCTACAACTTAGGAAGGCAGCCATATCTTTTGGTCCTTCCAGGAATATTGTCCTTTCAAAGATACTTACGCTGACACAGCCGAGGCTTTGAGACGAGTCTTCTTTGTGGCAGTGGTGGAAGAACCGACTTTCGGAGTGGAGGAGCAAAATCACAGATTCAGTGTTACAAGGTCTCATGAACATTCTATCTGCTTCATTTATGACGAAAAATAGGACGAGATTTCACCGCTACCTCAAAATGTGCCGTAGGTGGTTTTCCTATTTAGAATGATTAAAAATAGTATAAATGTATTTCTCATGAATATTTTGTCTTCTTCCTTTATTTTCATTTGGCAAACTAAAGCATTTGTTGATTATTTATGGCTACACGTCAAAGCAGCACGCAGCACCTTAGAGAAGAACCTGTAATTAAAATATTTCCCGACAAAGAATTTACCTATTTGATCGTTGCGCTGACTTTGCCAGCATTAATTGGCTTTTATCTTTTATTACCCACAAAGCTCCTTCCTTCAGCTCGAGTGAGCTATATAAATTTTGAATAATATATTACAATGAATTATTTACGGTTAGTTTATATCTCATAGAATTGAAAGTAAGTAATGGGTATTCAAAGAAAGGTTTAAAATAAGAACAATTACTGTTTTGTCAATATAATACTATTTCGCATCATCAACTTTATGCTATAGAAAACTCCTTATTGCGGTCGATCAAATTAATGTGAACTGAATTGATTGATTGCCGATTATGAAATGTCTGGCGTCACACTCATCAAGTTAAAACATACGAAGGAGTGTATTTTTCACTGTCATGTACTACATTTCCCTAATATTAAGTGAAAAAGGGCACTAATATCATATACCACGATAGCTTATTTGCCTGAGAGAACATATTCCTTAAGCAGGCAATTGCCAATAATGACAACCAATGGAGGCAATTATTTATCAATCGCAAGACTGCAAATGGCCAATTTAGTAGAAGAGCCATTAAAACGACATATCCACAGGATGCAAGGTTGTCTCTTGCAATGCAGTCATAGAGTCACCTAGAATCTTCAACAACCCTTACTTGATGACATTCTTGATAAGAAAAAAATATCTTCCTTTCCAAAAGCAAAGCGCAGGTGTCAAATACTGTGTATCTGTTTATGCAGTACAAGGGGCACTACGCATTCGGATATGTTCTTATTCGAAACGGTGGCTGTGAACTATATTAACAAATATCAAAATGTCCACTGCTTACATAAATTTACATCAAGTATTATTGTACCTTCTCAGCATTCTCCTTACTTTATTTGAACCACATCATTCATGCAATCTTTTACTTTGAACACTTTGGAACCATTTTCTTTACCTGTACAGCTTCTCTCCAAAACACCTTTCATGGCTTCTATTTTGCTTATCTGTTTTCTCTCTATTTCTGGTGAATGATTATTCTCTGCTCATTTTCCATCCTAGACTTTCCTCCTTTCTCTTTTTCAGCTCATGACTGGAGCATCGTGATCTTATTCTTTTTCCTTTTCTGGTAATTTCATCCCCCAATCTTAGCATCCACAGCTTACATTCCTTTTTTCTAGTGCTCATGAAAGTTCTAATAAATTAGTGTCCTTGCTTTTTTCGCTCTTTAACAGCGGTTTTTACCTAGTATAAATTCTGTTTACGGACTTCCCTTGTTTGCATTTCAACTCAATTGGTTCTTTAACTTTAGTTTTCAAGAAAATTAAACTTTTACAGTTGCCTTGAAACAACGTTGTACTTCCCAATTTGTTTTTAATAAGCGAATAAGAACCTCCAACCATTCTTTTACAGCTGTGTAGTATTATTGAGCCTAATAGTTGTGGTTTACCATGGTTTTTCCAACACAATTTTCTTCCTGCTCATTTGTATAATGTTATTTAACACATCAAATAATATTCATCTTTCCTCTGATCGAGGTTCCTTTGACATTCATTCCTCTCTTTCACTGTGTCATTAGGAAAGCTTTCTATTTCTACTCTCGAGTACTCTTTGATCACACGAAAACCTTCCATGCATTTGGTGGGAGCATTTGTTACCACTCCTTTCTGCGAATTATCTTCATTATCCCAGTTGCTACTGTATCATTACAAACGCCAATCATTCGCAAATACGCAGGCACAATTAATCAGACAGATAACGAAAAAAGAAAAGAAAATTCTTGTGTTCGTGGAATACTTAGAAATTTTCTGCCAAAAACTGAGACGAAGGCTTTAAATCAGCCTTACGTCTTCAGAATCCTGTATTTTATTACATGATATACGATTACATCTCGACTCATTTCAGAGATGAAAACTCTCCAATAAACGACGAAAGTAAAGACAAATTGCTGTATAAGGAAGTGGAAGGAAGCTAAATTGAAGTTAATTTTTTCCTGGCTCCCAGAATACAGGAAATTCGGATGTCAACGTAAAATCTTCTGAGGCAGACAGACAGACAGACAGACAGGCAGGCAGGCTCAGAGGAGAACAAAGAGGAAGTCTAATTTATTATTTCGCTCTGAGAAACTAATCATTTCATAATCCTCAAATCCATAATTTTGAAATGATGTGCATACCCTCTAACACGGCAGCCATCATTACGTCTGTTATTTATTACTCTCTCTCTCTCTCTCTCTCTCTCTCATTTCTCTATGGTAGCGACTCGCTCCAGCTATATGCACGCCGTTTACAGCTGCAGCAGCCAAAAAGCCACAGTGGGTTTAAAGAAAATTGGTTCAAATAATTTGTACATGAGCGGGATCGAACTCGGAATTTCGCAATTTAGAGGCAAGAGCGGTAAAGCACAAAGCTCGAAGGGAAGAGAGAGAGAGAGAGAGAGAGAGAGAGAGAGAGAGCATTTTGGAACTCCATAAATTATCATATATGGAAAAGCATTTTTCAAACAAGGAACAGGATTCAGAGATGGACTTATTTTTTGGGTAAAACTTGGATGAACAACATCCTTGTTTTACTTATACAGTAATTTGTGTATCTAGAAAATGATGAGAATGAAATTATGAGAGACTGGTCTTTTCGTATGTTCATAATCCCTCTTGCAATCACAATTACATGTCTCAAAGTTAAATATGTAAGCACTATATATATATATATATATATATATATATGTAATAAGTTACAAAAGTCTTAATGTAATTTGCTCTACTCGAAAGCAATATAGTTTACGTACATCTAGGAATTTTTATTGATAATAAGTCTGTCGTCTCGTGGCCTGAACCACGGAAGACAAGAACTCAGGACGAAGAACTTATTATAAACTAAAAAATTCCCCTTCGGGTAACATATATGAAAATATATTATTTCCGAGGTAGAGTGAATTGGATATTAATTAAAGGACGTTTGTAGCTTAATGCTTGCATATGAATCACGGTGATGTGATAAAATTATTCAGATATATATATATATATATATATATACATATGTATATATATATATATATATATATATATATATGTATGTATATATATATATATATATATATATATATATATATATATATATATATATATATATATATATGTATTATAATAACTCAGCAGTCTCAGTACAGTAATCTCCCCTCTACCTAATTTACTCCCTTTGCTTCTATTGAATAGAAATCAGAGCCAGTTGTCAACATTCCTATCTGTCCCTTTACCTGGAACAGATATTGAGATGACACATAACAGGAGCTAGGAGATATTTTATGCCACTGTTTTAAGATAGCTTACCCTGACTAATCCCCTCTTAAGACGGCCTTCTAAAGGCAAATTAAGCTGCCTTGAATTGTCTTACACCCGCAGGACACCTGGGAAGAGCCACCCCAAATCACTGAACACCTGGCTGTGATTCACTGTTTGCACCTGACTCCATAGCCCTGGCTGCACAGTAAAGGAAAGGAGAGTATACAAGTTAGTTGGAGCATAAGACATGCAGACGCAGTAAGAGACCTCCACGTGCGAGCGGTAACATTGCTGAGAAGATTCTTTCCTGTCCTAATTCTAACTCCAGACCTAGCCTCAGTCATCCTCGAGAGAACCGCTACACGTGTGATCTTCTCTCGTCCTTCTTTCGTCAGAAACCAGCTTCCCCCAAGGTAAAGTGGAGTAAAGACTTTTTGGTCACAAAAGTTTGCCCTTTAGAAAGCCTGGAGTACCAGCATTTCATTTCTGTACTTGTGCCAGTTTATCCCTTGCCATTTCCAATGTCCTGTGTCTGGAGTGTAAAAGTGGTCATTCATTCCCTTGCGTCTTTGAGCCCTCAGTGCAAACTCGAGTCATATTCTAAGAATTGTTCCTTTACTGGCGTGTAATGTGTAAATCTCGCAGAGGGACCTATCACAGTGGACTCATCTTGGCCTGTGCCCTACCTTTAATCAAGACTCCTTAGAAGATTCAGCGTTGCAAGCCCTTTATCAATTTACTTATCCATTTTCCTTCAAATGCTTGCTTTGTAAATATAATTCTTTAATTTAGCCCAAGTGTTTACGTGTAACATTTCATGAAGTAGAGCCTTCACTTCCTAAATTCTCCCTTATTTTTACGATTTCCCTTTACGCAAGTCAGAACTCCAAGGACAATTAAATAAAGTTTCCGTTGCCGGCCTGTAAAATACCATAAACCCAGGGAAATATGTAAAAATATATATGCATACATATATGACATTTTTTATCACACTGTGATTCATATACATCACGGAGCGAATGTCACTCATCATTGGGTCTACAGCGTTGCGATTATCTCTCGATGGGAATATCACGAAGGGGAATTTATAGCGATAAAATGGACGGGCACCGCTGGTGGCGTATCTGTGTCGCGGGATCGAGTTCCTGCCAGTGCCCGTCCATTTATCACTGGTAAATTCCTGGTGATAATTCCCATCGGGAGTATTCTCGAGGCAGCGTGGATTTTATATTGGTTGATATTTGTAGCTTCGATTATATATACATACACACACACACACACACACATTGGTCATTATATATATATATATATATATAGTATTAAATTTTTAAACCTCCATATTTTTTAATCACCTCTAAACCTTCTCATCTCTTAAGGATATCACCTAAAATGCATTGAACATTTACCCATTTCCCAATGCCCAAAGAAAGAAAACTCTCGAGTGCCAAAGAATCAAGAAGTTTACTCTCTTCCTGAACCGGAATTCCAAAAAATAAAACTTCGTTTACTCTCTTCCTGAACCGGAATTCCCCCCCAAAAAATAAAACTTCATAAAATTTCTCCTCGACAAAGAGCTTCACAAATCCTCAAATAATGATGCAGCGATTCCTCGTGAAATCTTGCTTCCGAGAAGAGAGATTTCCTCAGCTGCTTGAGGGCTCCTTTGCTTTGAGGAGCTTCAAATAAGAACCTTGGAAAACTTTATATAGAGAGAGATAATCTCAAAATTTTAGATGAAAAAGAATGTGTTAGTGAAATCAGGACTAAACAGCAGAGCACTTTAACATAACTTCTATAGAATTTGTTAAATACATTAGTCATATAGAAAGACATAACGCTGTTTAAAAGGATTATATGCAAGTGCTATGAAATTAAAAGAGCTGTTTTCAAACCAACATAAATTGTTTTATTAAAAACTGACGATAAAAAAATAACTGAAATACTGAGAAACTATTAACAAAGATATTGTAAAAAAAAAAAAAAACTTCGGAATAAAAGCGCACAATAAAGTAGCAGCAGCTGGAAACTGGAATAAAATCATTTTAAGATTGCAAGTAGATTTTCATTGAATATAGAACTAGGAAAAGATTAGTAAGATAAATTTGTATATCAACATAGTGAATGATGTAACGGCATTTGGGATACGCGAGAGAAGCGCTTTTAACATTCCACAAATTATTATGCCTTTTTATCTTATTTTACTTTGGTCTCAAAATATCAAACTCTTTTTTTTTTTTACATTTTGCATATTTTCAAATTTGAATTTATACCTTTTTACCGTAATTTCCATAACCCATAGAAAACACTTATTTTTAATTCGCCCCTTTCAAAAATTATCATTATATTTCTTTATATATATATATATATATATATATATATATATATATATATATATAAAACATTTACTTCCTCAACGTTCTCTTTCATTGAAAAAGGCAAGTTATCACATCAATGTGCTGTCTTCTCTTTTCCGTTTCTGAGCGCTTGTTTGAGACACTCAAGGTGGCAACATCGTCAGCATAATTGCTGGAATGACCAAGAAAGGTCTTGTGTAGAAACATTAAATTGCAACATAAAAGTCTTTTTAGATACCGAAGGTGAACTGATGGATAAGGAAGGTGGAAAACCAAGATTAACACTGCTTTAAATAAAGAAAATTCTTTTAATCAATAATACCTTTTGTAGCATTAGCAAGTAATCTTTTAAGTACATTAATTTATTCATTTTCTGGAAATATATGCTTAGATACAGACATTTCATAACATTAAACCCCTCCATTGTTTTAGATGATGTTATTGTATGACAATAGAAAACTAGTCTAAAAATTTAGCTCATGTCCGAGAAATAAAAAAATAGAAGTGAATTTTCGTTATCTGTTCATAGAATGTCCTGCAAAACTACAAAGTCATTTTAAATATTGATTACTTTACTTTATAAAAGAAAATTCTCTAGATACTGGACTATAAATTCTTAATAGTGTTTTCATACAACTTTTATGCAAGCATTGAAAGGACATCATGAGAGTTAAATTAACAAAAATTCTATTAAAATGAAGCCCAATATATTACCTTCTGTGGAATCATGAATAGCCCCCATAGCAAAAAAAAAAAAAGTCAGCGAAGTGTTAATGATCTTATATAAGAAAAAAAATATTGCTGACAACCTCATGTACTTCAGCGCTTGGGTATTATTGTAAAAAGAGATAATTGCAGAAGTCGAAAAATCAATATATCAACACTACGGATATTTTAGATACTTGAAATGTGAAGCCACCTACATTCTTTAAGTAAAAATCTTTAAAACGTTGAAGTTAAAGAATAAACAAACATAAAACAGTATAGAAAAAATCTATGAATAAAGAGGTGAATGCATTGTAAGCATGCAACTCACCTGGAAATAGATAATGATGACATAACAATTCTTTGGGGATTTTAACCGCCGACCTGTGAGTGGATAATAACAGGTCAGCGCTGGGAGATTTAAACAGGGTTAGGGGTTCCGACCCCCAAAGAGAAGGCTTGTCTTTTTTGGAAGTTAATTGATAAAGAGATGAAATTCTAAAAAAAAGAAAAATAAAATCGCTTTAAACCTGCAATTAAAGTTTCAGTAAAAAATAAGCAAGATAGACTATCAGAATCCCAGAGCCATTTTCTTCATCTACTAAACTAAATATAAAATCAGCCAAGGATAGGAAAGTGAATCTGTAAATGTTAAAAAAATCAAAACATTTCTTAATCTTATTCAGTAAATGTCAGCATAACAGATATTTGTATTGAATTAAAGCAGATAAAAACTCGAAAATATTGATTTATATTGTTTAAGAAACTTATAAAACTCAACTGAGCTTATTATTATTGTTATGATTATATTATTCGTTAGATGAAACCTATTCACATGGAATACGTCCATAGCTATTGACTTGCACCAAGATTCCAGGGAATATGGTGCTCATTAGGAAGAAGCAAGAGGAAGTAAAGGGAAATACAGAAAGAAGAGATACCACTTATTAAAAAAGAAAAAATAAATTAATAAATAGATAAATAGACTGAAATGTATCAAAATGCAAGAGGAACAGCACTAGGGCAGCTATGCATCGCATTTTCTCTTGAATTTCTGAAGTTCCATTTGCACGACATCCTCAGGGAGACTGATCCACAGACCAATGGTGTAAGGAATAAAGGACTAATGGAACTGAGAAGTACGACAGCGAGGCACATTACTATATATAGGTGCTGCCTGCTTAATGAATCTGGTTGCTTTCGGCAGATAATATGTGACTAGGATCAATCTGTGAATGTGAAAGGTCTCTGTTGGAAATACAACTTATATTTCATAAACAAGAGACCATACGCTGATGGCCCAAGTCATCACTGCTACTATTAGGAAAAAGAACCAACCATCACGATCCACTCTGTCTAAAAGAGATAGCTCATGGAAGAAGACATCCACACAGAGAACAGTATTTCGGTAAAGGAAGGACAAATGACCTAAAACTGGCTGCATTTATTTTATTAGTTATAAATATATGAGGCCCTATGAACAATAATTGACTTTGTGTGGCATTTGCTGAAACTTTCATTAGATGTTTCTCAAAAGTTAGATGTGAGTCAAAAAGTTAAATTTGTGAATAGTTAAAGCTCAGACTCATATTCAGAAAAGTCCCATCCACCTGAAGGGGGGATGATGGGGTGGGAAAATCTACACGAGACCTGCTTTCAATAGCTGTTTTACTGGAGTCTAGCCTCATACCCCATCGACTGCAATTCATTCCTTGATCTGTTTCCAGGTTCCGACCGAAGCTGAGAGCAGCTTCAATTATCATAAATGGAGACTTTACTACACCCACAAGTGTTGCATCATAGTCTTGTTTTCCAGGTCAACAACCATATCACTTGTATCCACTAAAAATAACTGTGGACTAACAACAGTGCCCTCTGGAACTCCAGACACAATAGGTCTTGGTTCACTAACGATCCCGTCCACAGCAACTGGCTGCTGCCTACCTGTAAGTAAATCTTGAAGTATTCCTAAAACATATCTACCCATTCCAAGATTCTGAAGTTTATAAATAAGTGCCTTGTGATTTACTAAATTGAAAGCAGCACTAGAGTCTATTTGAATTATTCTGCACTCAAAACCCTTATCTAGGTTCCCTTGAACATGCCATGATAAGTCTAAAAGACCTAACCAGCTCTTTCTAAGTAAAAAGCAATCTACTAGTAAATACTGGGTGAACTGAAGGACTAAGGTATGAACTTTTCTTACGGAAGAGCAAATCGAGCTTAACAGCTGGTTTACCACTGCTGATAAACAGTTCATGGGTCTGGAAAACTATCTAATAATACACTAATTTCTTTACGACTGATTCGAATCACTGAAAAATACATATGTTTAAATGAATCTGCTTTGTTAATGGTAGAAATTTATTTATCGTTCAAACACATTGTATCGATACAATGTCATTTTATAAAGTCCTACATTTAAGATGTATGTTAATATGAAATAATTTCATATTGCCATTCAATAAACACATTGTACTCATCTGTTTCTTTGATCATGTGATTTCATGAAAAAGATCTCAAGATTGGAGCATGTCATTTTGCACCGTTGAATATTTCCATCTACAGACTGTTTCATTTAATAATAAAAAAAAAAAAATTATTTGCTTAGATCTTGATACTTTTATTAAATTTATCATTACTTCTGTAAGGCATAACTAATTTTGCATATGGATAATGACGTGTTATTATTTCGAAGAATGTACATTTCATTTGAACTGTGCCATCTCAAAATTAATGGAATTATTAAACGTTTAAGAATGAACAAATATTTCCAACTGTGTCATGAAAGTGGAAAACTTTTTAAGAAATCTTCTTGGAATGGGAAAGAGTTTAGAGAAAATTGGTATGACAATAGAACTAAACTAAAGAATGACGGCAATGCACATTTACAGACATCCTCATTTGCAAGCTCTTGCAAAGAGGCGAAAGTTGTGCTCATAATGAAAAGGAAGATTAAACGTGACTGAATGTCGACATCACACACACAGAGCAGATGAGGCTTCATACTAGTTATGAGAATTAATTTGGAAACTGAAAATTGCATAAATACAATCATATTACATGAAAGGGGACTGCTGAATTTAGTAGCCTTTAGATAAGATATTCACAAAATAGGGACTCCATCTGAGATAAGCTGCAGCTACTAGTAGTCAGCTACTCGACTCACTATAAATAAAGGGCTTGAATACCTACCTCTAATTCCATGCACCACAGAGAAACAAGTGTACTTAAAGACAAAGAATAGAATGATATATTTTCCTTAGAATTAATGACCAAATGACTTGATGGTAAGTCTGCTTGTTAATAAACCCTCCATTTTTCTGGAAAGGGAATAAAGAAGTCGGAGATGGCAATGAACAAAGGTGATGCCAGTCCGATGCAAATATGAACGAATAAAAAAATATATTTATATATTGTAAAGATTAGCGCCAAAATAGGCTATGAAAGTGCCTGCCTTCTCTGCTTTCCTTGGCCGATAGATAGGCCTCTGTCTATTTTGAACTCCAGAGAGGTGGAGAATTTGCCCGGGTTAGTTTCAACCAGTAGAAGTCGGGTTTATAAGAGACACTCAAAAGCTATAATTCTCGCCTGGGGCAGTAACTGGCTTGCACCGTTTTCTTTGGTACAGAAGTGTGACCCGGTCAGGACATCGCCCCCCCTACACCCGTCCAGAAGCAATAAAAGGTCAGGGCGAGAGAAGCTCGCTCTCACACATAGTCGGTAGTTTAAGCAAGGAGGTCACAAGTGCAGACCTCGCCCGCCCCCCCTCTTTCCCTCGACGCCACGTGGCGTAGCTGTCCTCTGCTTTGCCCCCCAACCACGTGGTCAGCATCCATTGCAAGTGGGGATTTGCAAGTCCCAAAGCGAGCGAAAACTCAACTGCAGCCGTTCATCATCACAAGGGCGCCCTTTTCCGCCCCTAAACCTACAATCCTGAAAGCAGTTCTGGTGAGGAGGCCCTTCTTGACGACACACGCGGAACCCTGGCTGAAGACGCCGTTGATCGCCAACGCCGGCCTTACGCTTCCTACAATTTGGTAAAGTACCAGAACGAGTTGCTTAGTCGCTATGTTCGCCCCTGTGCATTTATTAAACTTCTGGGCCTATAACTTGGGTATTCCCTGAGCTTCTTTGGTTCAATCCCGGCCCACGTATTCACTGCCTCCTTGCCCTGAGTCACAAGTCAACCTTCGGGGAAGTCCTTGGCGCTCTCAGCCCGTTTGTCGGTACCTTGGGAGACCAAATATTCGCTCATTATCGTCCCCAACAAACCCGTTTCGTTTGCAATTTAAGACTCAGACAACCCAGTCTTGTCCTCAAGTCAGCCCGTTTGTCAGTGCACCCTTGGGGAGACCAAATATCTGTCTTACATTATCGTCCCCACAAGCCCGTTTTGTCAGTAACTCAGAGACCGGAGAATTCCAATTCCTAATTCCCGCTGTAGTCCACTGTGCCAGGGCGGAGATCATTCTTACGTCCTTTGGGGAAAATTCCAAATTCCCACAGCTCTGGGAAATTAATTCTGTTACTTGCGTCCTCTTCCACCTGCAAAATGTCGACCAGATCTCAGCAGAGCGAGGATTTCAAGTTCTTCATGTCCTCTGGGAAGGAACTCAGCCTTTCCGGGAGAGAACTAAGAGACTGGGTACAGGAGAGGATGGACGCCATACAGGCAGAGAGACAGACTCAGGAGAGACGAGAAGAAGCAGCTAGATGGGAACGAGAAGCAGAGAGACAGGCTCAAGGGAAACGAGAAGAAGCGGAAAGGGAAGAAAGGGACAAGCAGCGTGCCCATGAACTCGATGCTGCAATGGCGCGTCTTCGCCTCCACCGCCAGCCAGGATGAGTGTTCAGCCAGGTGGCCTCGCCTGGGCGCAAGGCCAAGTGAACGGAGGCCGAGCCCGAGGTGGCTCGACAACGCCAAGACAGTCCTAAAGGCCCGCCCTCTGAGTGCAGCCGAACTCTCCCTGGTGTTGGGCAAGTTCCTTGGAGGGAAGGCCCTTATTGCCTACAAAGCTCTCCCGCTGGAGGAGCAGGAAAATTGGGATGTCGTCCGCCAGACTATCGCCAAGGCGTACGAAATAACCCCTGAACGCTGGAGGAGGCGCTGGCGAGGGCAAGTGAAGGAAGTAAATCAGACCTGGGCCGACTGGGCCTACCAGGCCGAGAATGCCCGTGCCGAATGGTTCGAGTCCGTGGGGGTTACGACCCTCAACGAGGCAATCGAACAGATTAAAATAGAGCACTTCCTACTCTACACCCTCCCGCCCTTTGCCACGCCCGTCGCAGAGAAGGAGCCTATGACGTTGGTGGAATGCTGTCACATCGCTGACTCCTGGGATACTCATCACCCCCAGGAGAGCTCCCTCCAGTGCAAAATTACTCCACCCGCCTTCCTTTCGGGTGCCCCTCCGCCGAAGAATGGGCAATCACAGAAACCCGTTGTGTGCGTGGTTCTGTAAAGATCGCATTCCAAAGAACAATGCCGAAGTAAACTACCAGAGCCTCTTTCTCCTGGACAACCCACTAATAAGTCGCCTACACCTCTGTAGGGGCAAGAAAGGAAGAGATTTCAGCTAAACCTTTGCACGTGTGTGGCAAAGTTTGAGGCCACTCTTCCTCATGGGCCAAATCAGAAATAATAAGTCCGTAATCCGCCACGCCCTGCAGTAACGAATCCTGAGTCCTTAGGCCCTCCTGCCGAGGGTCTCATATATGTGGTAATCTCCGAGGTAGATACTCAGCACGCCAGGTCAAGGCATTTGACGACTTGACGCCGCAAATGTCCCTCATAAGGAAAGACATGTCTCCCTATGGAGCCAACACCGATGCAAGCTCGGCCAAGCAATTGAGGGCTTAAACGATTTTAAAATGATCCTCCCACGGTCCAACTGAGGGCCTCACCTGACCTCACAGAGCCAGGACCCTGCATCTCTGCCAGCGAAACACATTCCAGGGAGGCTATGACGTCCTCCTGGGCCAGACTTTACATCCCCTTCCAAACTACAAGCCAATTCTGGGTCTAAAATTTCACCTAATCCTCCAAACTGAGTCCATCTTGGCATGGCAGCAGTGCCATTGCCGAGGTTCTCAGCCAGATCTCCTTCAGAGAATCTCTTCGGCTGTCAACTCTCTGCCAGTGCCACTTGGGCGCACTGAGCAGTGCCAGCCCCTGTCCGTCCAGACAGATGAGACCATTACCACGCTAAGCGACCAGCGCCAGTACCAATGTCAGTGCCAGAGCATGCCCCTGATCCCCCTCCAAGGGATCCAACTCCAAACACCCCCTCTTCGCCCGGCCTGGTGCCGCTGCCAGTGTCGGTAACAAGAGAGACGGGTTCCCATGACCCCAGCGGAGGCTCAACCAAAGGCACGGATTCACAATCCGGGCGTGAGCTAATATCACCACTGAATGCTAGTCAACCACGCCTCCAGCTGTCCCCTCTTCGCCCGCTGCAGACCTTCGCGAGTCATGATTCGCCCCAGCCTTCCTGGGCTGATGAACTTCAGTGAACTGCGCCGGGTTAATGTCCGAGCTGGTGAACAAAATTCCTGTGTCAGTTGTTCCAGCAGCTGACCCAGATGGCAACCCTTGCCACCCTTCGGCCTCGGGCCCTCTGATTCCCCAGCCAAGGACAACGGTCCAAGGAGGAGAGGTTCATGTATGAATCGGGCACTGGCGTGGGCGATCGCAGATAGTCCACAACGAGCTCCCGAGCTCCTCTGGCACCTGTGCAAACTTGGCATAAGGCCACCTCTTCATCTTTTGAACATCTTGGCGCCTTTCATCCAGAACAGGATGTCAAGGCCTTCCGCTATCTTCTTCCTTTCCTTTGGAATTTCTATCCCCATCCTTCTCTGTTTGATCCTTCACACTTCCCACTACTACAGAGCGGCAGTTAACATATGGGAGATCATCCCCTTTTAAAATGCATTAATCATTTGAACCTTGAAGCAGTGAGAGAGACAGAGGGGAAGTGTGGCACGCCTACGCCCCATCCCTGGGCAATGCAGGCATGTCAGCTCTTCCTGAAGGGGTAGCGCCTCGTTTACTTTCCAGCCTGTGTGGGCTGAGAGGTTCTGGACTGTCGCCATTGGCGACATGCTAGATTAATAAATAAACAATAAACAATTTCACTCTGTTATCCTTCTTCGTTTTCAAGTATATTATTTACTCTTTTCATTTAATCTTTTCTATTCTACAATGACTCTCGAGTCATAAGATTCCTGCCCTTGCGAGTTTTAACGTTATCCTTTTGATACCAGCGGCGTGTCCCGCCCCTCAGTAAGAAGTCATGTTCTTCGTTTGTCATTCAGTGTAGTTTTCTTTTTTATTTTTATTGAGTTATTTTTGTGGAGAATTCTATCCCTGTCCAATTTCTCATTGTTTATCTCCCATTCATACTTCGAGTGAGTGTAGCTATTAATAACTTACACTCGAAAGTTGTAGGTCGGGATGTAAAATTTAGCTGCTATAGTTAGCGACTAAGACTGCGAATAATCTCTCGCCTACTAATCGAGTTTGGGAACAATTATTGTCCACCGATTGGAAAGAGGAATTGAATTTTGTTATTACAGTTTCTAGTAAAGGGGATATCATTTAAAACCAACGGTGTATTGCCACTTATACCGACTCTTCAAGGCACAACTAATCGCATGCATGTAATTCCAGGATAGCAGTAAGAAGTTGGTTGATTTATTACGGTTTTCCTTTACATCCCAAGTTCTTGTATGTTTAATTTTTTTTTTTTTTTATTTTGTAACTTTGAAGTGTTCCTTTGTTTATTTTCTTTGAGCGCTTATTATCCCAGTAGTAAAGCAAAAGCCTAGCAAAGAATGGGTAGAATCAGTACTTATGAAGCATTTCAGCACACCAATTTTACAAGTAAGGGCAACTTATTGTATACTCTAAATTACACTCTGCACCTGAAGCATACACTCTCTTCAGTTTGTTATTGATCAGTACTGCAGAGTTTAGCAAATAAAGTAAAGTAAATAGTTGTAGCAAAGCAAACAGAAAATAAAGTCGAATGTTTTCATTCATTTTAAAGGTTGTTATCGACATCTTCGCACTGAAGGTGTGAATGTCATCTTGCTAGGGGAGCTGTAAAGATTAGCACCTGCAACACGCCAGAAAGCGCCCCGCTTTCTGCTTTGCTTGGCCGATAGATAGGCCTCTGTCTATTTGAACCCGTGAGAGGTAGTGAATTTTGGTCTGGGTTAACAACCAGCAGAAGTCGGGGTCATAAGAGACACTCAAAAGTTATAATTTTCACCTGGGCAGTAACTGGCTTGCGCCGCTTTGGTACAGAAGCGTGACCTGGTCAGACATCGCCCCTACACCCAACCAGAAGCACAAAGGTCAGGGCGAGAGAAGCCTGCCTTCACACATAGTCGGTAGTTTAAGCAAAGAGGTCACAAGTGCAGACCTCGCCCAACCCCCCCTCTTTCCCTCGGCGCCACGTGGAGTAGCTGTCCTCTGCTTTGCACCCCAACCATGTGGTCAGCATCCATTGCAAGTGGGGATTTGCAAGTCCCAAAGCGAGCGAAAACTCAACTGCAGCCGCTTCATCATCACAAGGGCGCTCTCTTCCCGCTTCCCCAACCCACGGCATTTGAAAGCAGCCTGGTGAGGATGCCTGTCGATGCACACACGTGAACCCTGGCAGAAGACGCCGCTGGACGCCGACGTCAGCCTTACGCCCCTACAATTTGGTAAAGTACCTAGAATGAGTTGCTTAGTCACGTTATGTTCGCCCCTGTGCATTTATTAAATTTCTGGGCCTATAACTTGGTATTCCCTGAGCTTCTTTGGTTCAATCTCGGCCCACGTGTTCACTGCCTCCTTGCCCTGAGTCATGTCCACCTCGGGAGTTCTTGTGCCCTAAAACACCCGAAAGTAATTCATTCCCAAATTCCAGCCTTAGATTGTAACCTAAGTTCTCACATCGTTTCAGAAGGACGATCGTAGCAGAATCTCCTGGTCCGTGTTCCTAAGTATCTCTAAGCTTCTCCCACCTCGGGAGTGACTTCAGTGCAGCAGCAATTTAACATGTTTCAGTTAATTTTCCCTTTGATCTTGTGTGTTATGAGAATATACCTATTTTGTATCCATGTGTTTACGACTTACCTTTGAGAAAGAACCTCCGCCCTTGTACCACTCCTTTAGTTTGTGTTTTATATGTCCTGTTATCTTGCAAGGCCATTATAGAGTAAAGTAATACTGTGGAGTCTTAAGAACCACCTGCACCAGAAAAACATATAAATATATATATATATATATAGTATATATATATATATATATATATATATATATATATATATTCACTTATTAGTATTAATGAGTAAACCTAATGTTAGGAAGAGAAGGATTCTAGAGAAAAGAAAATAAAATGAAACAAACAATGATTACTGCCAATAACAATAGCAACTAAACCTTAATCCACTTCAGCTATCAAACCCTTTGCACAGCTGCGCGAGACATCCCAGTTCAAATCACGTTACCAAGAGTGTGCTGCGAAAAGACCTATGGCAGTTGTCAAGGCTAAGTACCAACCTGGAAGCTCAAGACGATTCAACTTTGTGGAAAAAGGAAGGACAGTCCCGCCTCATCAGACATCGCATCTCATAACTAGCGTCAGACGTTGTAACTCTCACTTAATGATGTGTGAATGGAAACTTTGGAGTGAACCTCTGTGTTTTCCAGTCCATGAACTGCCGTTGTTTTTTTATGTTCCCGCCCCGTTAGTGCCCTTTGCATGCAAATGACTGCGACTGTCAGATCTGTTATATACAGAACATTAGCAAAATACGGGGAGAGAAGCAAGGTAGCATAAGTTGCGCTTGCCCAAAAATTCCAATTTCATAAGACCCTGAGAGTTACTCTATGCATTTTTCAAATTAGGATTTTGTTACTTTGTAATGAATGCATGAACTGGTTCAGATGACTCTATCAGTTTCATGTTAATGTAATTTTGACTTTTATGCTTGAAGTTCCGAGAATTTTAATTTTTAAACTTTAAAAAAGTTTCTCTAATTTAAAGTCTTGTATGGTACACTGTGTACCTGTGAACATGCTTTAATTGTCTCTGACAATCCATTTATAGTTTTATTTTAAGGCTTTAATTAAACTGCATAAATATACTACGTTTTGCATACAGATACATTTAGCCTCTGCAAGTTTTTTCGCTTCTATTTTGCAACTTCGTGAACAATGATAACGGACGAGCAACTGTAGACTCTGTTCCCCAAAGTAGAGCTTATCCTCTTTGGTGGCAGGGTACATATAAGACATTTTTGGTGCGCTCCGCAGCGTGTTTAGGCCAACCCAAATCTATGCTAAAATCCCAACCTTGCTCCCGAGAACTAGACCGGGGGCGGTGACATACTGACATAGAGAATGAAGCGAGGAAAATAAAGGTAGTGCTGCAAAGGAAGTCTGAGCAGAGTAGGAGTACCCTACGGGTCTCATGTGTAGACATCAGTTTATTACATAACTGTTCCAGAAACAAACAAATTATTGGTTGGCCACCCGGTGTAATTTCTAAGCAGCTAAATTTGATTCTTGTCACAACGAGATTTTTTTTTATCATAGTCGAGATGCGTATTACCAGAAATTCTTCCCTTGTGATGGAGAATCTCGATGCCATTATACCAGTGAAGACGGGACGAAAACTCTGTCTCATCTGTTGTAAGTTGATGCTGTGATAAGTAGAGAAAGCACTCCACTTCCTCCTTCAAAAAGATATGATTACCGTAGAGGCTGTTAAGTTTGTTTCTTGTTGTGACTTCGTTTTGCTCTTGTGGAGTTAGTGAATTTTAGGTCTAATTCTTTCTGAATAGTTGTTTTGATACCGCTATCAAACTCTGGAGTTTCAGTTTCTCTGAAAACCATTTCCTTCTTAATATGTTTTTCTATATTTCCGTTTTGATTTTTAGCTACCTCTTTACCAAATACTTCCTGTATTGGATGGTGGGCAATGTTTCAGCTACTGGTGTCTCATTCTTGAATAATTAGGCATATTTTCTTTCACATATCCATTGTCGAACGTATCTGATACTGGCTTTTCAATACTCTCTGGCTTTCTGCAGTCTCCTGAGCTCGAATGGATGTTGTGTAGTTGGTCTCCGTAGGTTGCGTTTGAAGTTAATAATTCTGGTACACTAGTGTTGAAGATCCTTCATCATCATCTGTGCCTAAAAGAAAAGAACAAATATGGAAAGTGGTGTTAAATTAATCCACTGACATCTTTTTTTCAGTTCCCTCTTCCCCTTGTCTTTCAAACAGTGTGCAAACAGGTTTAGTAGAAAGGTCGAGGATGCCTGGTGGTTTAGCAAGAGGATGTCTTGGCCTTACCATTTTCTTTTTCTTTATCTTTACCCATGAATTCATTTTCAAAACCACCACTACTGTCCTTCCTTCAGTTGCTGGTAAATCTGCAGACGTATTTATCCTTGCTGGGTGGTGGTGGCTCATCCCTTTTGACCAGTTCCATTCCAGCGACAATATTATTCCTTATGGGCATACACTTTTTAATACTAATTTTACATTTATATATTGTTCCTGTTATTGTTTTCGTTAAGTTTTAAATGTTACTTTATGCTTGTTTTGCATGTTGTTGCTTCTTTCCGGCAATATTGAACTGAATTTTGGTCTACAGAATCGATCGCAGAAATGTTGTCCATATGAATTATATAAGAATAAAAAGTACTTGGATGCAACTGCTGTTAATTTTTATGTCCTCTTTTGTTATGGAACTGTTGTGTCTGATTTACGACTTATTCTAGAACTGTTTAAGAAGAAGATTTTACTCAAGCGTAATGCCATTTCAAGGGTGCATAGAATGGCTAGTATATTAGAGAGGGTTTCACTGCATCTTATGAGTGAGGATGTCATGAAGCATAAGTGGTTAAAGTCTGTGGAAGATTGATAAACCTTTGTCTTTGCCAGCTATAGGTACCCAGATTGAGATGACTATTTATGGCTGCTTGCTTACCAAAATGGCAGTTGTTCACAAAGCTATCTCCAAGGCTTGTTACCAATCTGGTAACTGTCTTGATCTTATATTGAAAGATGTTATAGGCATTGCATCTAGGAGAGGCTGGCCAGTTGGTTCATGAACATTGTTTTATTAAGGCTAATAAGTAGATGAATAAAGTTGTTCCTGGTGTTAACTTTTCAAGAAAGTTTCGTCTTTAAGTAGATAAGCCATGGTTTAATACAGCATGTGTTACGATTCCAAGAAATGTTACAGATTCTTTCAGTCACTAAACAAATAGGATTTGACACCAGCAATTGAAATATGGGAATTGAATACAAAAAGAAACTCACAGAATATAGAACATTTATTTACAACCTTATCTACAAACAAAGAAAATGAGATGTTGCTTCCCCTCAGCTTTCAATCAACATGACACAAATCAGAATAAATCAAAGCAATTATAGATAGAGGGAACAGATTGGAAGGTAGATCAATTCAAATACGTAACTAGTGAGATGGTGAGTTATCTTTTATGGCTAGAGTTTCAGCTGAAGAGATGAAGCTGGCATGATGGCATTAGGCTCAAAGATGTCATAAAAAACGTGGCTTCAGGATGGGATAGCAAATGTTGTTTCTCCCAGAATCCTGAGACTGTGCAGATGGAGGGTGCGAAAGGCTGACTGCTTCTCCAGGGCTGACTGCTTCTCCTCATCACATGCAGGAAGGGCCAACTGCTTCTCCTCATCACAGGCAGGAAGGGCCGGCTGCTTCTCCTCATCACAGGCAGGAAGGGCCGACTGCTTCTCCCCGTCACAGGCAGTGTCACAGGCAGGAAGGGCTGACTGCTTCTCCTTGTCACAGGCAGGAAGGGCCGACTGCTTCTCCCCGTCACAGGCAGGAAGGGCTGACTGCTTCTCCCCGTCACAGGCAGGAAGGGCTGACTGCTTCTCCTCCTCGCAGGCAGGAAGGGCCAACTGCTTCTCCTCATCACAGGCAGGAAGGGCCAACTGCTTCTCCTCGTCACAGGCAGGAAGGGCCAACTGCTTCTCCTCGTCACAGGCAGGAAGGGCCGACTGCTTCTCCTCGTCACAGGCAGGTAGGGCCGACTGCTTCTCCTTGTCACAGGCAGAGAGGGATGGCTACTTCTCCTCGTCACAGGCAGGAAGGGCCAACTGCTTCTCCTCGTCACAGGCAGGAAGGGCCGACTGCTTCTCCTCGTCATAGGCAGGAAGGGCCGACTGTTTCTTCTTTTCACAGGCAGGAAGAGCCGACTGCTTCTCCTTGTCACAGCCAGGAAGGGATGGCTGCTTCTCCTCATCACAGGCAGGAAGGGATGGCTGCTTCTCCTCATCAAGCAGGCAGGAAGGATGGCTGCTTCTCAACACAGGCAGGAAGGGATGTCATAGGTAAGAAGGGGATGATCGCTTCTCGTCACAGGTATGACAAAAATTGCTGGCATGGTGTGATCAAGCTGCCTGATTCTATTCCTTACCTTTTCTCTAGTGGGCCATTTTATGAAGCTTATATACCCTCTAATGGTCACATGGTAGGACTACGAATAAAACCTGCTATCTCCCATGATAAGTAACCTGGGAGGAAAATCCATGGAGTCGAGAGAAACAAATTCTCTCGCACGTCT
The DNA here is from genome assembly GCF_040412425.1 of Macrobrachium rosenbergii. Classification (NCBI taxonomy): domain Eukaryota; kingdom Metazoa; phylum Arthropoda; class Malacostraca; order Decapoda; family Palaemonidae; genus Macrobrachium; species Macrobrachium rosenbergii. Next base: position 65,901,405 of record NC_089743.1, read on the forward strand.
TTTATGCAGATATCTCAACCCCCGTATTGTCACTTTTCAAGTATTGTCAACATTCTGCATATTGCTATGCCAGCTTTCCTGCATTGAGGGTATAATCAAATCAGGATGTCTGTATCCAATCATATGTAATCTGTGTCTGTGAAGAAACAGCTCTGGAATTTAATCCCTTCCTGATCCAATAAGGGGTTGGGATCACTTTGTAGCTCGCATGAGCTATTGACCTGTAAAAGTTTTGTACATAGATTATATGGTAGACCTCCGTATCTATTAGTACCACTACATTGGTGACCGCCAAAGATATCTGACTGCTTCTACCAGCAATGTCTAACAATTATCAGCATGAAAACTCCACAGCCACCTCTCCATACACCTGCTGCTCTTCATGCCCCACCACCCAGAGTGGGCAGAACATTTCTGCACAAAGAAAATCACCCAGTGATGCAGAAAGCAGATGCCATCCTCAAATTCCTGTCTGACAACGTCTTCAAGCAGATAGCAGGATGGTTCGAGGAACTTGGATCCCCCATCACCTACAACATACTGAAGGACCAGCTGAAGTAATCCTTCAGCATGCCACCCACCCAGAAAGCCAAGAAGTTCCTCAACCATGTGGGGGCCCCGGTAGAACACTGCCTACCAAGGGTGACCAACCCGAGTCAACCTTGGACCTTGTGAGGTAGGTACTCCACACAAAATTACTCCCTCCAGACAAGTAGCAGCCACGCTGAAAGCCTCTATCACTCCCTTAGAAGGGTTCCCAATGGTCGATGAGACTTATATGGCCCACAAAGCAGAAGACCCCTCACAGCCAGCAGCAGCAGTAGCGGCACCATGTCGGACCGAGCAGAGTGCAGACATAGAATCAGACAGCGAACCAGACAAGCCAGCCACCCCATATACAAAAGACGCCTCCCCAGACAGGACTACAAAGGGATGCCTAAACAGAAGAAACAAGAACCTACAGAGGGCATATGCTTTTTCCACTGGAGGTTCAGAAGCAAGGCTAGAAAATACGACAGGGGCTGACAATTCTCAAACAACACGTAGTAGGGTCGTAGACGCGATCCACTCATACTAACATCAGCAGTAAGCAGACAGGTTGTCTTGTAAGAGAAATCACGCCTGCTCACTGTTGTCTTTCTTCCAGGTACGAAAGAAAGGACAAACATGCTTCTTCCTAAAAGATGACAGATGATATTAGGTATATATCGTTTTTCAAAGAATTCCATGTACAAGTTTGAAATATATATTCAATATCATCTATACTCCTTTAAAGTGGTAGATATGTTGACGATATTTTAGCTGTTTTGCCTGCTGGTATTAATGTAAAATGATTTACTCTGTAATTTGAATAACACAGGTACCATCCATTAAGTTTACGTTAGAATTAGAAACACAATGGCCTCCCCTTTCTTAGGATGGGAAGTTTTAATACATAGAGAACCATTTCAAGTTAAATTCAGTATTTATAGGAAACCAACTAACAATCCTAATTATGTCCATTTTATTCAGGCCATCACCTCAACATCAAAATATAAATTTTTTCCTCTTTTTGTTTTTACATGAGCCTTGGCATTGTCAGTCCCCAGTATTTGGATAAAGAAATTGAATACATAAGAAAATAGGACAGATTTGTGTTATCCTTCACATACTAGATACTGTTATAACAAAGCCTACAAAAGTTTTATAGTGAAAGTAACAGAAGAAAGAAACTCTAAGAACATTCTAGCTTGCCTTATTTTAGTGGTTTGGAAAATGCAATCATTGTTTAAACATTTTAAGGTAAACCCTGTTTTTCAATAACACACTCAAAAAGAATGTTAATAAAAATAGCCCTAAAGAAAACAACAACATAATATATGTACCCATGTTTGATTGGCCCTCATTTTATATTGGCCAATCTAGCAAAGATTTAGATGTACGTATTAAGCAAATACAAGTATTCAGTCAAAACTGCACAAGCATCCAATGCTATATCTATCTACTTAAGTGAAAACTCTCACAGGATAAATTGACTGAAAGTTCAGTGATTGTTAGATCGAAAGATTTCCTCAAGAAATCTATTGGAGTTTATTGTTTATCCAACTTACTTCCAGTTGTAAGTTTAATCTTAGCCCCATGTATTATTTGGACCCCTGTATTAGAAAAATGTTCAAGAACGACCTAAAAGATAAAATCACTGACTTAATTACAAGGTAGCTACTTGATATATATTTTCTGTATATCCGTATGTTTAATATATTTTTTTTTTTTGTAAAAATGTTCATCTTGCAAAAAGTTATTATTGTTAAAAAAAAAAAAAGAGAGAATTATTGTGTTGTACTAAAATTTTTAGGTGGTCAGTCACGAACCTGTATAATCTTTTAATTGTCCTGTCCCTGCTCCTGAACGGTTGATCTTAATCCTTTGTAAAAACCTCTAAGTATTTAATCTTGCTTCTGCAGTGGTATTAATTCTTCAATTGTGTTGGATCTCCAGGTGCTATATGTTTCCTTTAGTAATCCCTCTCTGTCTTTTATATGAGCTTTTTTGTAAACATACTTTAAATTCCTTCAGTCTGCTAAGTAAAGGACTAGTGTCGAAAGGCTCCTGCAGTACCCAGTGTTTCTGCTCTGTGATTTTATCTTTATTTATATATTCATCACGTTCCATATTTTCGTGATTCAGTTATAAACACACACACACACACACACACACACACACACATATATATATATATATATATATATACATATATATATATACACACACACATAACTCTAATCGTCGGTTTCCAGAGATACAGAGGTAATATTAATATTATTAAGAGAGCGCCAGGCGATTCTCGTAATATATATATATATATATATATATATATATATATATATACTCTTTCATTTTGAGAATTCATTTGCTGGTTACTAAGTCCAGTACTCCTTTTGCATGTACTCTTGGAGAATGGTATAATTTGAATGTTTTGCCTTTATCTCGGT